>NW_021682174.1:36602-55497 GCF_001412515.2 Diachasma alloeum | reverse complement strand
GGGGGGGCTGACAGTTGGATTGGGGGGGAGCGAGCGAAGCCCCCCGGGGGTGGCGAGCGAAGCAAGCAGGGGGTGAAGCCCAAGGTCGGGGGGGTTAGAAGGGAGGAGGGTGTCCCAGGGTCAAACGCGGTGAGGGGGCTGAAAGTTGGATTGGGGGGGAGCGAGCGAAGCGAGCAGGGGGCGAAGCGAGCAGGGGGCGAAGCCCCCTAGTATTCAATATTAATCTTAAAGTGACAAATTAATTCGAAAATTAAATCTCAATTTTCCAATAAATTTCACTGATCGCTTGAAGTTGGATAACTAAGTATAGTCTGAAGTTGCATGAATTGTCACAAAAGAAACACGATTATTAATAACGAAGAAGGTTATTCGATTGATTGGAATTGAGTGAAAAAAACGATTGGACAATTATTTACGTGATTGAAGAGCCACATCGATAATGGATGAATTCATTGCTTGTACGTATGTCTCAAATTATTCATTAGTGATGATGATAAAAATCATAAGTTTTATCTACGCAGTACTTAATGATGGATGGGATGCAGCACTGATCCTTGCTTTAGAGGAATATGAGCAGAGAGAAAGGAAGATGAAAAAAACAACCCAATTTCAACATTCTAAAAGAGGAAAACGGTAGTGATCATCAATGATGATAATTATCCTATTAAAATGCTCATAAAAAAATTCATTATTTACAGTTTGATGGGTTTTGCATGATTTTTCTAGAAATAACGAATCTCGTAGTGATGGGAAAGCTGCGAAAAAATGATCATTTTGAAGGAAAAGACAAGGAAATTTGAAAAAATTAAGAACTAAATGTGATAATTCTATGATTACTTTACTGAGCACGGAAATATATAATATTCTATAGAATTTTGAAAAAATAATCCAGTCTTCGTTAATTTATAATTTAAAAAAAAGTATCCACTATAATGAAAATGCAAATAAATTTCATTACGTCTCTGCGCAATAATTTTCACTGATCTCTTTGAAGATTTCCTCTGAAACGAAATAAAAATGGTTAATTCCAGTTCAATTCTTCCGCGAAAATTGACAGATATTCGTGAAATTTAGATTAATATTTTTTTCAGCTTTTGATTGTTTGGAAATTCAACGAAATGCGGTGAATTACAGCTCAATTATTCCCCAAAAAGCGACAGAAAGAAGGAAAATTTACTTGAATATATTTTTTAGCTTTCAATGAATTTTCATCAAAGACTCATTTGCCTTGGAGGATCATCTTCCTAGGTTATCTCCCTACATTTCAAAAATTTAGTTTAATCAATTATTTTTATGAAATATAAAATTGGATTTTTTTTTTAAATAAATCGACTACACTCTTGAAAATGACTAATTAGCTGTTCATAAAATTACAAATGTTTTCTACACGTATAAAAAAATTTCATAGACAAATTGGAAGTGGAATAAGCATGTATTACTCTAGTCTCTAGCTTATGAGGAATGCACAACTCCCTCTGCTAGAGGTTAAGATGATATTTTTCAGAATCACAGAAAATTTCGTAAAATTCCCTTCGAATTTTTGATAAAATTACATTGGACTTCAGAAATTCTTCTTCATATTTTAGGGAATGGTGGAACATATAATAATAATAGAAAGTCCACTATTTTGAAATCCAGACAATTTATAAAAAAATATATTCAAGTGTACATCTCTAAATAAATTATTCCGATTCAATAGTTTCTCTTGAAGACCAAATTTGTAGCTTTCCATGCAGACTAAATTGTTCGGCCGTTTCTATTTCCCATTCGAATCCACCAAAATTATGATTAGCCCACATTGCATCCAATTACAGTGCACTGCTTACGTGGTACCGCGTTTCTCAGATATACCAACTGTTCATGAATAAATATGTGATAATAGCTATGAGAAAATGATCCAATAGGAGAAATGACTTAGCACAAGGATTTATACATAAATCATTATGCTGATAACGACTTAAAAACATGGCCAGGAGTTGCTAAGTGAGTTCGCAAGATTTTCATCATGGATTAATATTTTGGCCATTTCATAGTTGGCCCCATAGCATCCATTGAACAGGATAAAACAGTAAATTCTTCTACCATTGATGACCATCAATCCAATGACTTGAAAAATTACTCCTGTCAATCTCATAATAACGAGAAAAAGATCAAATTATCTTACTTTTTATTACCAGAGAAGGAATGGAATATTTACGTACGATTGTGGAACATTCTTCAATCTTATCGATTGGATGCGGATATCTCAGATCCATTTCGATCGATCTTATTCGAAGCAATATTCGAGCAATTGTAACTCAACCAAAACAGTTTCTGTTGAACCCTGAAGTTGTCGACGACTTTTTTGTCAACACAAAAAGACAATAGAATTTTAAAAATGAAAAAATTTACTGAGAGAATGCTCATAGGAACGATAAGATCATCGGTTATTCAGTTTCTTAGACAAGACTTCCAGAAATATCTTTTTTTTTTTATTAACAAGGAAGAATTGGTCAGGAAGTTATTGCTTCGATCCGTAAGGACCCACACAGTTCCACCAACTACTATCGGTCGAACTCCATCTCTAGGCGAGCGAGTTACCGGCACGAATGTCTCGAGTGCAGTATTTTCTATCCACAACTTTCATAGAATTCCTCACAGAGAATTTTTATCCACAACTCGGACATTCCAACTGGGTATCCATAAGAGAATTTTCAAAATAGAAAAAGTAACGTGAGAACACACATTAAAAAATTTCATAGAAAAACCTAATTGAAATATTGCTTATAGAAATTTCTGAGCTCACATTGTCCAAATGCTTTTATTGGCGAGTCAGTGATTTATTTTAATCAATGAATCATCGGAATTCATTGGCAATAAGGCAAATTATGAAAAATGAGGAGATATTTTGATTGAAAAGTCACTGCAACCATTTAAAACAAGCAACTAGATTCAGATACAAACTTGAATATCTCCCAAACTAATAATCCGACTGAACCCATTCTCAATACCAAACATTCTAGTATAGAGAGGAAACTTCATGCCAAATTTTAAGTTGATATATTGATTTTTCCAAAAGTGAGAGTGCTAACAAGCATTTTTAGCAAAAAACAGAAAAATTGAAATATCTCGAAAACTTTGAATGAACTGGTATATATGTTTCGATTGCTTGTTATAGGTGACATCAAGACGAGTATTTTGAAAAAAATAAAAATGAAATCGATTGAATAGTTTCCGAAATATTCAAGAAACTAGATTCAGATACAAACTTGAATATCTCCTAAACTAATAATCCGATTGAGCCCATTTTCAATACCAAACATTCTAGCGCAGAGGAGAAACTTGATGCCAAATTTCAAGTTAATATATCGATTTTTGCGAAAGTGAGAGTGCTAACAAGCGTTTTTAGAAAAAAACAGAAAAATTGAAATATCTCGAAAACTTTCAATGAACCGGTATATATATTTCGATTGCTTGTTATAGGTGACATCAAGACGAGTATTTTGAAAAAAATAGAAATGAAATCGGTTTAATAGTTTTCGAAATATTCAAGAAACTAGATTCAGATACAAACTTGAATATCTCCTAAACTAATAATCCGATTGAGCTCATTTTCAATACCAAACATTCTAGTGCAGAGGGGAAACTTGATGCCAAATTTCAAGTTAATATATCGGTTTTTGCGAAAGTGAGAGTGCTAACAAGCGTTTTTAGAAAAAAACAGAAAAATTGAAATATCTCGAAAACTTTGAATGAACCGGTATATATATTTCGATTGCTTGTTATAGGTGACATCGAGATGAGTACTTTGAAAAAAAAGAAAATGAAATCGGTTGTACGGTTTTGAGATATTTGCGAAAAACAATTTAGAAACAAATGGCAATTTCTCGAAAACGGCTGGATCGATTGGGCGGAAATTTGGCACAGAGGCGGTCGTCATTAATACCTATAATCTGACAAAATTTCCGATTTTTCAGAATCACTTTAGCCTTTAATTCTCCAATTTTATAAAAGTTGACCACCAGGTGGACACCCGCACATACACACGGGGTGGTCAAACTTCGTATTTTGACGTTTCAGACCATTCTGCATCATTTCCAAGCAAAATTAGAAAATCGAAAAATAGAACGATTACAATGTTTCCATTCGGAAGCAAAAAGTAATTAGATAACGTACCAACTCCAATTTTTCCAGGGATACTGATAGGTAAATATTACACTGTTTATGTTAGTCTTGAAGTATTTCGACTTATATTGTGTCCGAAACTGGTTGCTATAATTCAATTTCCTTGAGTTTTTATTAAAAGCAGTTTTTTTATTTCTAATAAAGACGTGTTCATATAAATGTAATGTGTAGTGAAGCACTTATTCTTGAAGTATCAAGCTTCCCCAGCACCGAATTCCCCGGCATTACCGAAAGTTCGCGACGAGGATGCAGCTGGTATGAACCCCACAAAGGTCATAATTTGACCTAGTTTCCTCTTTGAGTTATTTTGTTACCTCATTCTGTCCATCTCAATTTTTTTGTTGTTAAATGACGAAATAATTCAGTTTCCTCGAAAAATTCTTTGGAGTAATTATATACTCTAATTACCGGTAAAAATGTAAGGGTCAAAATATTACGAGTTGAACTCCACTTAAAGAAATCTCTGGTTACCTCTTTGAATTGGTGGAAGAGCTAGGAGAGACAGGTAGGAGACATCTAAAGAAGGCTAAAGAAGCCTCGGCTAGATGTGACGAAACATCTGCCGATGAGTGGGCTGGGAGACAGGGTCCTGGGAGGATTTTGTGGCAGTTGAGAACGGGCGCTCGGAACGAGAGGTTGGAAAATACCTCTCGGGAAGCTGGACAGTGGATTGGTCTGAAATAAGACGACGATAAGGAGCTTAGTTCCACGTTATTTCGGCGATTAACTGCACCAAACATAGGGAGATGCAAATGCATCTCCCACCAGGAAGAAAGGTTCACTTCGGCACTCAAAAGAACGACTTCGTTGTTCCCGGCGTTATCCCGAGGCAGATAAAAGATTTGTAAGCGTATGGGCTCATAGGCCGGGAGTAGAGTAGTCCACCTGTAGGCCTGACCATACGCTGACATTCCCAGTAACCACGAACGGTGGCCCACGATGAGCGAAGGGGTAACTGGTGGTTGAGAGTGTGAGTGTTCCATCTTGGTCAGATCAGCCTTCCGATGTCCTAGGCTATAATGAGTCCCGGCTGATTAGCAGATAAACCTGAACTTCCCCAGAGTCGGAATATTCTGGAGGAAGAGGAATAGATTGAGAGGGCTGAAATATTCTTCTGAAAAAGAACACAAAATAAATCATGCATGAAGTCGCGAGTGATGGCGACTGTATGGCCTGAAAAGCCATGCGAGGACGATTGTAATATTACTCTGGGTCGAATTCCCCCACTCTACCATCACATTGTTGCTACCTCGGCATTCGCATATCCAACTATCGAAAGTCCTTTGGGTAGGCGATATTTCCCCAAGGACCGGTTTCGTCAAATCTCCCGTAAAGGGTTGGCTAGCGCCCAACAAGAACGTTACGACGGGCAAAGAAACCTTTATGTAGATTTATCTCAATAGAGATAAATAGAGGTCGTGAGGAATTTCACCTGGGTGAATAACCCAGGAAAATATCCTTGCAAAATATAAAAGTGAATATCTGTGTCAAAAGTTGATGTTTAATTGAATTAGTTGTCCAATTAATCGATAATGATTGAGAAAGTTTGTAGATCGATAAATTAATTAATGAATTAATTTATCGACTGATTAGTAAAGTTTCAATTGAGACTTTAAAATGGTCCTACATTTTGGAACGTAATCGCTTCATCGATGTTACATTGGCACTGCATCTTATACCTTACGGAACTTGAACCAACATAGAAAACTTAAAATCGGACCCGTTTCTGATTTGAAAGTTATGGTCTCAAAAGTCTAAGATCTGAAAAGGGTCTTATTCCTATGATCAGACTCATGAACGATCTCAGCCCTCCTGAACTGCCTTGATGAACACCACGTCGCCCGTTTTCGATTTTTTTTTGCGTGAAAAAATGGGCACTATTGTCGATGAACAGTTGAATAGAGGGAATTTGATAGCAATTTTTCATCAGGAAATACAAAAAGTTGGCATCTATGGTTATGAAGTTGCTGGATAAAGAAAAAAAGAAATTGAGAGTGAATGGGAAATAATGTTATGAAGAAATGTCCCTGGACAGTGCGCTGTGATGGCAAAAGAATTCTCTGATAATTTGAAAAATCTTATTATTCCATTTTATACGAGTACGTGGGAGACTTGCAAGTCGATGAATTGCTGATTTGATTGTCTCTGAAGGCTCAACGTATAAGAAGAGTGGAGAAACCAATGAAGTGCTTCAAGTACTGGCACTATGGACATCTCGCTGTTAAATGCGGGAGTAAAGTTGACCGGTCCAAACTCTGCGCCAAATGTTGAGAGACAGGCCACGAGGCTACGGACTGCAAGAAGGAACCTAGATGCGCCTTGTGCACAGAGAACGATAACACTAAGATTTATGCCCACATTGCTGGTAGCAACAGATGCCTAGTGTATAAAGAGGCACTTCAGAAGCTGATTAGCAAACGACGACGAGGGTGCTACAACTCATCTTCAACCACTGTGAGGCTGCACACGACCTGCTCATGCAGACAGTGCGAGAGTTGACGTCTGAGCTTGTCATAATCTGAGAGCCATATAGACATCTTGGCGCCCAACCCTGGGTTACTGAAGCCAGCAGAAAGGCGGTCATCTGGTCTTGTGGGAGCTACACCTTCCAAATTGCCACCTGTAATAATGAAAAAGGCTTTGTGAAGGCTAAGATTAATGGAATTTACTTCTACAACTGCAATGCCCCACCTAGCCTCTCTATTAAAGAGTTTACGGAATTCCTGGATAGACTGACTCAGGATGCGAAGCAGCATTTTTCCGTGGCAATAGCCGGAAACTTCAACGCCTGGGCAGTCGACTGGGCAACACAAAACCGAGACCGTGTTGATCACAAACAGGAAGAAGATCGAGACAATCACGCTGCAAGCCGGAAATTACGAAATCGCTTCTCAGCCGTTCATTTGGTATTTGAGGGTCATGATCGATGTCCGACTCAACTTCAAGCAGCAAGCAGAGCACGTGGGTATAAAAGTGTCTGGGGTTAGAGCGTCCCTATCGCGCCTCATGCCCAACGTAGGAGGCCCTAAGCTGAGGAGCTACTATCATCGGTGGTTACTTCGGTGCTCACTTATGGCATTGCCATCTGGGTTAACGCTCTGCAGACGCAGGAATCACGGCGGAATGTGGCACCAGTCTACCGACTGAGCGCCCTCAGAGTTGCCAGCGCATACCGCACTATGTCCGAGGATGCAGTGTCTGTTATCGTCGGGATGTTGCCCATTGAAGTACTAGCCGAGGAACGAAGATCCCTATACCGGCGGAAGAGATCTGATGTACTGGGACCCGAAGAACGATAGAAAAGAGGTGAAACAGCTTAAAGCGATGGCAGCTGAAGTGGGACAACTCCACTAAAGAGAGATGGACACATCGTCAGACCCCAAAGGTGAATGTCTGGCTGAACCGCGACCGTGGAGAAGTCAATTATTATCTCACACAGATACTGTCGGGATATGGGTGCTTCCGGGCCCATCTTCATAAATTCAAACATGAGGATTCCCCGGAGTGCTCGACCTCCGTAGGAGTCGATGAGANGATACTGTCGGGATATGGGTGCTTCCGGGCCCATCTTCATAAATTCAAACATGAGGATTCCCCGGAGTGCTCGACCTCCGTAGGAGTCGATGAGAACGCGGAGCACGTGTTTTTCACATGCCCACGCTTCAGCGAGATCCGGAGTACCTGGAAGACAGCACTCGGAAGGCGGGTCTTGCCTGGGAACGTGATGGAAGTTTTGCTGTCATCGCAGGCAGCTTGGGACACAACGAGCAACTTCGCGGCTCAAGCCATGAAGGAGCTCAGAAATGAGGAGCGCAAGCGCAAAACTCCAGAATAGATGCAAAACCTGTTGGAACCTCCTACCCTCACACAACAACTTAGTAGGACAGGGGGGCGTTCAATAAGCTTAAACAACGAGGAAGAGCAAATAGCTGAGACCTCCCTCGCGAAGTAATACTTAACGGTCGTGCTGCGAGAGAAAGTAGGGTCAACAAATTCCCGGGGTCAAGTGGTTTTAGTGGGTGAGGGTCCCACACAGGGTGACGGTAACCTCCATGTTACTGTCCACTATCGTGCGGTTAGGTACACTTCGCCCCAAGATCTCGGAAGGGAAAAAAAAAAACATACACACACATACGCACACATACCTGTGGAGTAACAGGAAACTGGTCTGATTCGAGTTTAGTCGGTATACACAGTCTCTCCGAGTCCGACACTCATCTGACGGAGGGAACCATCGATCCCCTCCCTCAGGTGGTTGTGCGTAAATGCATTCTCCCAACAGACCAAGGAAAAAAAACACACACACACACATACACACCACGGACCCTTTCGAACATGCGTTGACAAGATACGTAGAACGACTACCGGGAATATGCTCATCATAATGAGTGGGAAGTCCACTGATGGAGCCTCTTAGCTACACAAAACCATCGCCGACCTCCTCGGGGTTGAGGCTGAGGTGCTCAGTAAAGACGGATGTCCTTGTAGCTCTGAGAGTAGCAGCTGAAGAATAAAAAATTAGTGCGGACACCATCAAGTCCTTGCGTAAGGCTTATGGAGGAACCCAGACTGCCTCAGTGACACTTGCGGAAGTCACAGCGAAGAAGATCCTGGGAGAGCACTGTAAGATCAAGATAGGCTAAGTCAACTGCCGTATTAGGAGGGTGGAGAAATCGATAAAATGTTTCAAGTGCTGACAATACGGTCATCTGGCCACTAAGTGCAGAAGTACAGTCGATCGATCGAATCTTTCCGTGAAGTGTGCAGACGGTCACAAAGCCAAGGACTATAAGAAAAATTCACGATGTGCCCCCTGCTGCGAGAATAGAAATTCAGAGAATCGTGCCCACATTGCTGGTAGCAGTGGATCCCCAGCATATAAGGAGGCACTCCAGAAGCTCACTAGCAACCAGCGATAATAAACGAGTGAACGGCAAGGTGCTGCAGCTCAACCTCAACCATTGTAAGGACGCACACGATCTACTCATGCAAACGGTGCGGGAGCTGAAGCCTGACCGTGTCATGATCTCGGAGCCAAATCTTGGCACCCAATCCTGGATTACTTACGCCAACAATAAGGCTGTAATCTGGGCTTGTGGGAATCGGCCATTTCAGAGCATTAGAAGTAGCAGTATGGAAAATGGCTTTGTAAAGGCTAGGGTTGAGGCCATTTACTTCTACAGTTGCAGAATTCACCGACTTCCTAGACAGACTGACGGAAGATGCAAAGCAGCACTTTCCCGTGGCCATCACTGGGGACTCCTACGCCTGGGCAATGGATTGGGGAAGCAGAGAGACAAATGCCAGAGGGCAAGCGGTACTGGAAGCCATGGCAGTATTGGATGTGGTCCTACTGAAAGCGGCGATGAACCGCCATTCATGAGAGGAGAGGCGAGCTCAATTTTGGACATTATCTTCGTGAGCAACACTCTCGCAAAGGGGAACTGCTCATGGAGAGTAACTAATATATACACTACAAGCGACCATCGTGCGATACTTTGGCAGACATGTACTGACCAGAGAACTGCCTGGTCACCCAAGACGACCAACTGCATTGGCTGGAGAGTGAACACTTTTGATGCTAGCTCCTTTTCAGCAGCACTAGACATCCGCCCAATCAGTGGCAACAATGAGAAGGCACACATCATGAGAAAAGTAACAGAAGCCTGCGATGCTACCATGACCAGGAAGCGGACCACAAATCGGCATCGGCCGGTTTACTGGTGGAATAACACCATTGCCACCTTGCGAAAGGAATGTAATACTGCTAGGCGGTTATCTCAGCATGGCCGTAGAAAGCCGAACTTCGAAGAGCTGCAGATGAGATATAAGAAGACACGCCAGAAGCTCAGCAAAGCTATCAAGGGCAGTAAAAAAGCAATCTTGGAGTGAGCTCCTTGCCGAGATAGAGGGCGATCCTTGGGGTCGACCCTATAAGGTGGTGGTGACGCGACTCAAAATTCAAACAATGCCGTCGCCAACGTGCCCTGTGCTCATGAAGAAAATCGCCACGGTGCTGTTCCCGCAACAACCAGAACTTGATCGCACCGGCGAACAAGGAGAAGAGATGATGACTCGATCAATCATCAAAGAAGAGTTGATGAAAACTTGTAATAGAGTGGGAAACACCAAGGCCCCTGGTCTTGATGGAATCCCTAACATCGCGCTAAAGTCAGCTATCCACGCGATGCTGGAGTTGTTCTTGGACGTATATAACGAGTGCCTGGGGCAGGGCCCTTTCAGCAGCGGCCAGCCCCCACCAGAGGCTAGTCCCTACTTCCGAAAGGGAATAAACCACCGGATGACCTTTCATCCTACCGTCTCCTCTGCATGCTCGACACCGCTGGTAAGATCCTCGAGCGTATCGTTCACCGAAGAATAGAAGCAGCAGTCGAACCCCTGTTGGCCAACAACCAATATGGGTTCCGAAAAGGCCGATCCACCCTAGACGCCATCAACCTAGTCGTCAAAACCCGCCAGGGAGGCGATCTCAGGGAAGACATGGCTGAATGGTCAAAAAAGGTACTGTGTAGTAGTTACACTAGATTCCAAGAATGCCTTCAACTCGGCCAAATGGGACCGCATTATCAAGGCATTGGTGAAGTTCAACGTACCGAGATACTTCCTGAGAATGGTCGACAGCAATTTCACTGGAAGAGTCCTTAAGTACGACACGGACTCTAGTCCCGAGGAGTATAGAGTTACCGGAGGGGTACCTCAAGGTTCAGTATTGGGCCCTCTGTTGTTGAATATCATGTATGACGGGCTGCTGAAGCTGGGATTGCCACGGGAAAGTAAACTCGTGGCATTCGTAGATGATGCAGCTGTAGTCATTGTGGGCAAATACCTACAAGAGGCGAACTTCAACTTCGGCACGATCTTCGAGATGATTCGCCATTAGATGGATGCAATGGGTCTGAAACTGGCGGAGCACAAGACGGAGGCCGTGCTGATCATCACCAGAAAGAAAACCGAGACAATGACGCTGCAGGTCGGGTTCTGAGAAATTACGTCTCAGCCGTTCATTCGATACATGGGAGTGATGATCGATGCCCGACTCAATTTCAAGCAGCAAACCGAGCATGTAAGAACCAAGGCATCTGGAATCAGATCCATCTTATCGCGCCTCATGCCTAATATCGGAGGGCCTAAACAAAGAAGACGAGCCCTGCTGTGATCGGTGGTAAAGTCGGTGCTCACCTACGGCATTTCCATTTGGGTTGATACACTGCAACTGCAGGAACCACGGTGAATGATGGCACCAGTATATCGACTGAGTGCTCTGCGAGTCGCGAGCACATATCGTACCGTGTCCGAAGACGCAGTGTGCGTCATCTCCAGGAGGTTATCGATAGAGGTACTAGCTGAGAAGCGGAGATGCCTGTACCAGCGGAAAAGATCTGAAACGCTGAGCTCCGAAGATCTGGCGACAGAAGAGAGGCGATAAAAAAAACAGAAAAAAAAACTCCCGTTAATTCCCGTCAATTCACGTGACGGGAACCACCACTACACCTCCATGTAGCACTCATCAAACTCAACATCCGTTAATTCCCGTCAATTCACGTCCCACGTGAAACAGGTTGATGCGATGGCAGATGAAGTGGGAAAATTCTACCAAAGGGAGGTGGACTCATCGCCTGATTCCTAAGGTGGATGTCTAGCAAAACCGAAACCATGGGGAGATCAATTACTACCTGACACAGATGCTATCGGGACATGGGTGCTTTCGGGCGTATCTCCATAAATTCCAACATGAGGGTTCCCCCAAATGCCCGATCTGCATAGGAGTGGACGAGAACGCAGAGCACGTGTTCTTCACATGCCCTCGCTTTAGTGAGCTCCGGAGTGCCTGGGAGTCTACACTTGGGAGAAAAGTGTTGTCGGAGAACTTGATGGATATTTTGCTATCATCACAGGCGGGCTGGGACGCGGCAAGTAACTTTGCAGCCGAAGTCTTGGAGGAGCTCAGGAAAGAGAAACACAAGCGCAAAGCTGCAGAATAACTGAAGAATTCATTGGAATCTCCTAACCACACTCAACATCTCAGTGGGGCAAGAGGACGTACATTGAATGAAGTTATGGTGGAAGAGTAAACAGCTGAGACCTCCCGCGCGAAGTAATACTTAACCAGGATTCGGAACAATTGTAATGTCAAATTACCGTTACTCTATTACTTAGTCACTCAAGTAATTGAATGTGAAATTTTTCTATTAATTGGAAAATTAATAACTCAACGCACTTATGACAAATTACATAAGTAATCAATAACTGAATTGCTCTGAATATTCATTACATTATCACTGAGTAATCGTCATTAAAAATTCCAAATTATTTCAGTAATTATAAATGAAAATATAGAATTGACCATTATTTTTTCGATCGGTATTTTATATTCAGCCATTTCACATTACTTGCTTGGCAGTTCACATGAAATATGAATTTTTCACTTCTTTGGATAATCGGTAATTGAGTTTTAATCATAGAAATTTACTTGAGGAATGAGTAATGATTATCGGACAATTTTCGGTTACTGATTCAATCATCAACTCAAATCCGAAGTTATCCAATTCACTCGTTAATCAGTGTTACTGAGTATTCTTCAATTGTTGATTGTTCAATGATTAATCAGAAACCTATCAATTCCTCATGATTAAAAGAGCAAGGCTTTTGTCTTTTGTTTTCGATTTTCATCTATTGAGAAAAAGTGAATCGATTTTGTTCTTCGATATGATAATCGATTTATGTATTAATCGATCTCTCTTATGATTAAAAGAGCAAGGCTTTTTTATCATTTGTTTTTGATTTTCAGCTATCGAGACGAGAAAAAGGGATTCGATTTGTTTCTTTGATGGGTATGATAATCGAATGCGCATTTCGATTGCGTACGTATTAACCGATTGTGATCTGATCACATAATTTTCCTTTTCATAAAAAAATCGAGACATCAGCTGAGGAAACAAGCAGAACGCAGTGAGCATATGATCGTGAGCATGTCACTGAGTGATGTTTCAATGCTTTCTTCGCTATCAATAAATTGATGGTATGCTTCCGAATGGTTTCAGCATAATAAATTTTTTTCTCTCGCATATTTCTCCCCATTTTTGCTATTTGCGTCTTTCTCGCCCCCCATCGAAACTCTTTCCAACCTCCTGTATTGCATTTGGTAAAGGTTGGAGGATACCCTAAGTTAGGGGAAAACCTGACCAGATAAAGGCGTCCTTTCCGTTACTCGTTATTGCGAGTATTTTTTCCAACGTCAAATTGGTATGCATACACGCATGAAAAAATTCAATAGAAAACCTAGCGAATTCGCTAGAAAATTTTATAGGAATTCTATGAGATTTCTATAGAATTTCTATTGGAATTCTATTGAAAAATTCTATTTGTTTTTTGCGCTGATTCTATTGGATATTCAATAACAAAAAGTCAATAGATTTCAAATTTCTGTTCAAATTTTTCTGTTAGATTTTTTTCCTCAGAATTATTGGGCACAAATTTTGTAAGTTTTTTCCACTGGATTTTATTTTGTTTTGCATTGCAGAATCCGAGTGGAAAAAACTTAGAGAATTGATGCCCAAGCATTCTTATAGAAAAAATCTCAAGAGAAACATTTAAACAGAAATTCGAAATCTACGTCTTTTATTATTGAATATCCAATAAAATCTGCGTAAAAAACAAATAGAATTGTTCAATAGAATTCCAATAGAAATTCTATAGGAACCACATAGTATTCCTATAGAATTCTAATAAAATTTCCTAGCGAATTCACAGGTTTTCTATTGAATTTTTTCATACGTGAGAAAGCATTGGAACATCACTCAGTGACATGTTCACCATCATATACTTACTGACATATTATATGCTCGCTGCCTCCTGTTTATTCTGATGATTTGAAAGTGTAACATTCATTTGGAACAAAAGAACGTAAATGGGATTTACGCTTGTTTAATTGACAATGATTAGATATATGTTACGCTGTTCCAAAAAAAATTGAAAATAATTATTTCGATGAGATTTTTAATACCGAGCACAAATAGCGCATTTTTTGGAGATACATCATTTACCTCTGGCAAAGGCCATTTTTGGTAGTTACGGGACTGTTATTAAGCTGTCGATATGTTAATTCATAATTAAATAATTTTGGAACGGTTTGTGGGAGATACGTTTATTTGTTACACCTACAGGTCATAACAACGTATCTCACAAGTCCGTACATTTTCCATTTTTTTGATGATTTGAAAGTTTAACATCTATTTGGAACAAAAGAACGTGAGTGGGACTTACGGTTGTTTGAACGAAAATGATTGAAGATACGTTACTCTGATAAAAAAAAATGAAAATGATTATTTCGATGATTTTTCCAATACTGAGCATAAATAGCGCATTTTTTGGAAATACGTCACTTTACTTCTGGAAATGATGGTTTTTTACATGACTCTGTTACTAAGCTGGCGATATGGACATAAAACAATAACTCTTTGATTTTCACCTCGAGTAATGAATGATTATTCAATTATTGAAAAACATGAACTCATAGAAACAAAATCAATGATTTAACGCCATTTCTTATTCATGTAGTCTTGATACGAAGAGAGCTCTTCAGGGCTTTGAGCTCGAAGATTTTTGCCTTGTGTATAAAATGCACGATCCAGTCAATAGCGCCACGATTCACTTAACTTCAACTGAGGTCTAACCGTGATTTCCTAATCCAAAAACTGGCCCTTAGCACTAAAGCGCGAATTGTTCGTGAACGCGCGCAACCCCGCGCGTTATAGATCTAGTATGTAATTACACAGGTAATAACAAATTATAAATTTTGATTCCCAAGTTACTAAATTCCTGAAAATCGAAACCGGAAATTGGTGAGGAGGGGGGATTTTGCAAAACGGGGTAGGGGGGGAAATGTGCATTAACAATTCATAACCAAAGGAGTTTAATCGGTGAGTTTTTTACAAATATCTCGGAAGCTAAGGGAGACAGTGAATTTTTGGGGGGTGGGGAAGGGGTTCTACTTTGAGAATCCACAATCAAAAAAATTGCGTCATTGATTTTTTCAAAGATATTTACGAAACTAAGGGAAATAGCGAAATTTACTGAAAATTTGGACGGGTGGTGGTAGAGAGAGTTGCGTATTGGGAATCCACAACCAAAAAAAATTTACTCGGCGGGTTTTTCGAAAATATCTCCCAAACTAAGGAAGATAGCGAATTTTTACTGAAAATTTGAAGGGATTGTGCTTTGAGAATCGAAAACCAAAATAATTGAGTCAGTGAGTTTTTCAAAAATATCGCCGAAACTAAGAGAGATAGCGAATTTTTATTGAAAATTTGGAGGGGAAGGGGGTTGTGAATGCACAATGAAAGGATCGAGTGGGTGAGTTTTTCAGAAATATCTCCTAAACTAAGGGAAATAGCGAATTTTGACTGAAAATTGGGGGGCGGCAGGGGGGGTTTGTGAATGCACAATGAAAGGATTGAGTCGGTGAGTTTTTCAAAAATATATCCTAAACTAAGAGAGATAGCGAATTTTTACTGAAAATTTTGGGGGGAGGGGTGTAGCGACTCGCTACATCCACACTGAGACGCGTATCGCACCGCTCTCATACACACACATCTGAGCAACACACGCATATCCCAGGTGTCGTAATCGCTCCCGCTTAGTAATCGTGTGGCTCTCGCCACTCGGTGGACATCTCCACCTCACCTGTACATGGGACATTCCATGTCAACTCAGCCACACCGGATTTTTTTTTGTCTTGGAAAAATCATTGAGTAGGTGCACTTTGAACTACTACATATAGACAGTGATCATGTAAAATTTCATTGCCCTGCCACTTTTTGTTTCTGAGATAATCATTATGAAACTTGAAATTTTCAAAAAATACTACTACTGAACTGCTACTACTTCTGAATGGAGCAACCGATTTTGATAAGTAAAAAAAGAAAATTTTCTTTTTTTCTCGTACTTCAAGATAAAAAATACTTCAGAGCCGTCAAAAGCTCCTAGAACGGTTTTTCAAGAATTGTTCGCGTTTTCATTTTTTTTTCACTCTAGGGCCGCTCGATATTCGATCGAAATATTATTTTTATGATAGAGGATGTCCTTATATAATATAAAAAAATACACCATAATGGAAGAGCAAAGCAATGCACCGGAATTTTTTTTTTTCGAAATTTTTGGGTTTTTCAGTTTTTAGGGAAGATCCATCGGTTTTTTCAAAAGAAATGAGTCTGTCAACCATTATTCTTCGTTCATGTATGATGACAGAAGACTACACCATCATGTAACGGAATAAAAGTGCGCCAAAAAAAAACAATTTTCGTCGAAATTTTTACTGGAAGGGTAGATAGTTGAATTGAACATTATCATCATCGGAAGTTTGCTAAATTATGATCAAACAAATGAGAGGAAGAAACAAACGGAATCATTTAATTGATTTATGATCATCAGTAGGTTCAAAGGCTTCAATTCTAGAAAAAAACCTCAATTTCTCGATTGATTTTTTATCACCATACGATTCTGTGTGGATGGATTACCGAGCTCCTATCTTATTCTATTCTTGCAACGAGGTAAGGAATTTTCACGTTGATTATATAGAAATGATCTTTATTCTCGGAATTGATATCTTCAGATTTCATAGAATGCCGCGGAGTGATAGATGTGCGCATCCAATGCGGGCTCCTGGTGAGAAGAGACACCTCGGTTATAATTTACGTCCGATTTCCTTGACACTATACGAGAAATTTCCTTTTTTACCATTGTCTACGAAAATCTGTGGTCAATGCCGCACGAGACGTCTAACTTATGTCATTCCTCCATCTGTCCCCATGGTTAAATTTAATGCTACACATCTTCAGCGTTCGGAAACTCCACCTGATATATCAATGCTCCAAGCCGAAACATGTTACCCAAGTCTGGATGTGATGAACAGTTCTCTGAGATCAGGTCGATCTTTCCATCTTGATGATTCCGGCATATCAATCGACGACGAACTAGACGATGAAGCTGAATTCGACAGTTCTTCCATGGATTATAATTCGGAAGATGACCAACGTGACATTGATCCATCTTCATCTACGCAGTATCGATCTGCGAGAGAAATAGAATTAGAAGAAATGTTGGATGGTTTGAAGCAGAAATTCAAAGATCTGAAAAACTACCGTGAGCGCCTGCAAATCTTGACAGTTCATCCACAGTCGTGGAGTACGCGGAAAATTGCTTCTGAATTTGGAACTACCAGATACATATCGTCAAGAGCGAAAAGATTGAGAAAAATTAAAGGAGGGTTTGCTTCACCAATTGCGAAAGCAGGTCACTCACTACCCAGCACAACCGTCGAGAAGGTACACAATTTTTACCTGAGATTTGATAGTGCCAAAGCTATTCCAGCCATTCAAAAACACAATTCTTTTATTCCAATACCGGGAGAGCAATTGTTAATTAAATGATATTCGGCTTCGGCTAACGAGGTTTTCCCACAGCAAAAACAAACAACAACAAAACGAAAGACCCGCAGAAGACAGTAATCGTGATGTAAATAAGTCATCAATGCATGTTGGAACTTGTCGTCGAAGAGAGTGGAGAATTTCTCCGTATTGTAAAAATGTAAAAATGTGAAAATATAGAATGTCGTTATAGAAGAATAAAATTTGTTTTTTTCCCATACTTTTTCGTTAGTGGAAAGCACAGTGTGTTATTGAAAAAAAATTTATAGTCGTATCAATAGTCCATTCTATCTAGCAGAACAAAAAATGTCTATTGACAAACCCCTTTTTCAGTAACAATAATGCAACTCTCCTAAACGACAGACAAACGTAAAATTTTAGAAGACAAATTTTCCGGAGCATTCTTTCTCTCTTACATGATGGCGTACTCATTTGCCATCATATATGAACAAAGAATAATATTGACAGACTGATTTCTTTGAAAAAAACCGATGGATCTCCCCTAAAAACTGAAAAACCCAAAAATTTCGAAAAAAAACAAATTTTCCGGTGCATTGCTTCGCTCTTCCATTATGGCGTATTTTTTCATATCATATAAGGACATCCTCTATCATAAGAAAAATATTTCAATCGAATACCGAGAGCGGCCCTAGAGTGAAAAAAAGATGAAAACGCGAAAAATTCTCGAAAAACCGGTCTAGTAGCTTCTTAACGGCTCTGAAGTATTTTTTATCTTGAAGTACGAGAAAAAAAGAAAATTTTCTTTTTTTATTTATCAAAATCGGATGCTCCATTCAGAAGTAATAATTTTTTGAAAATTTCAAGTTTCGTAATGATTATCTCAGAAACAAAAAGTGGCAGGGCAATGAAATTTTGCATGATCACTGGCTATACGTAGTAGTTCAAAATGCACCTATTCAATGATTTTTCCCAGACAAAAACAAATCCGGTGTGGCTGAGTTGACATGGAATGTCCCATATACATTCATACTACCGACTCATCCTGTATATATTCATATCACGACAATAAGCTAATTACTAGTTTGCAACCGTTGCCTTGCGTGGTTGATTCGTTACCTTCCCGATCCAACACCACCTCGAATCCTACAGGGGGGGGGTTTGTGAATGCACAATGTAAAATTTGAGTCGGTGAGTTTTTCAAAAATATCTCCTAAACTAGGGAAGACAGCGGATTTTTACGGAAAATTTGGGGTGGAGGGGGAAGTTGAAAAGATTGAGTCGTTGAGTTTTTCAGAACTATCTCCTGGAGATTGTGCATTCACAAC
>NW_021682174.1:0-36481 GCF_001412515.2 Diachasma alloeum | reverse complement strand
CCCCCGCCACAAATTTTTCGTCAAAATTCCCTATCTCCCTGAGTTTAGGAGATATTTGTGAAAAACTCACCGACTCAATCTTTTCATTGTGCATTCACAACCTCCCCCCTCCCCCAAATTTTCAGTAAAAATTCGCTATATCCCTTAGTTTCAGAAATATCTTTGAAAAACTCATCGACTCAATCTTTTCATTGTGCATTCTCAACCCCCCCTTCGCACCCAATTTTTCAGTCACAATTCACTATCTCCCGTAGTTTCGGAAATATCTTTGAAAAACTCAACGACTCAATTTTTGGGTTGTCAATTCTCAAGGCCCCCCCACAAAGTTTCTATACCCAATGCCCTCCTCTCCCCCCATTCTTCCAGTAAATAATATATATGACCCCTGATATAAATTCACCCTTTTCATGCCCCGCACCTAAACCCCCTTATGTAAACCCCTCTACCCATTGATAAAACCCCCATTCAATAAAATCCCCTCGACTATAAGACCACCCCGGCTATCATTATCCTCATGAATAATCCTCCTTTAGATGAAGCCTCCTCTTTGTACAATCCCCCCTCAAAAATTGATAAAAATTTCTAGGTTTTAGAAAATATTTTTTCTAAATTTAAGTGTATTTTGGTGTGAAAGTAATCGTCGGTTTGATTAATTTCAAACGATTTTTTTCTAAAATTTAGAAATAAATAATTGTAACATCTAATTACAAAATAAATCGATAATCAAAAAATCAAACATTTTGAATAATCATTCAGTGAGCAATTGAGTAATTGAAAGTTGAAGTTGACCATTGATTGAGTAATCGAATTCTTTTAAACCCGATTGACGAATAATTCTGTAAATGAATAACTCTATCTTCGAATGAAAAAATAATTGAATAATCGTTTGATATTAATTCACTGGAAAATCGTCGGAATAATCGATAAATTCCTCATTCTAATTGATGAATAATAAAAAATTGAACAATTCTTCTTCACAATTTTTCATTATTTAGTGATTGATGAATCTCTCATCGTCATTAATGATTAATCGAAAATTGAATAATATGCTAATTCATATTGATGATTGATGAAGCATTGAAAATTTTTGGGTTTCTGATTACCGGTAACCTAATCAATAGTAATTCGTTTCATTGCAATTGACGATTACTTGGTTATCACTGAATTTTTAATTTCAATTACAGATTAATAAAGTAATCAAAAAATGAAGAATCTCAATTAAAAAATAGACGGTGTAATTGTAATTAGAGCTCAAAATATTACAAAAGTAATGGTTACTCTCGAACCCTGTACTTAACGGTGCTTCCGCAAGGGAAAGAAGCGTCGGGAGGAAAACACCCCGGAACCCCGGGGGTCAGGGGTGTTTAGGGGGTGCGGGCCCCACACAGGGTGTGACAGTAATCACCGCTCTTACTGTCCACTAAGGTGCGGTTAGGTACACTCACTCCAAAGACCTCGAAAAAAACACATACACACCCCTACACACATACACACTGTGACGAAATTTCGGGAATTTTGTCTGACTGTTTTCTTTATTTAATTTTTATCCATGCAAATTCTGAGTGTGACGAGTATCTACTGGGGTTCATGGCCGATAGACTGAGCTTCCCGGTGAGATCTCGTTGATCCCGTTGGGTATACGTTACTGATCGCCGAGGCTGAGCTGAAATGTCACGCTCCCTGGCTTATGGGTTTCGTGGAGTGATTGGATTCACTCGTACGGTTGGAGGACCATGTATATGAAACTAACCCACTCATCTGCATGGATCCCCATGGTTTACATACAATTATGTTTCTACGGTTTCGGTTATGGTGATCCCCTAATAACTACCGAGAGAGTGCCAGTAACGAAAAGTGCACTCACTCAGGGGAAAAGTGCATTCGCATGAAGATATAGCGAACAACTGCCTGTTTTTTTCTATTTCCGAGTTTTCTCCGGTTAAGAATAATGATTTCCAATTAATATTCATCCACAATACATTCTCGCGTGTAAACATAAAAGCCCCATAATAATAAAAACCTTTTAAGTAAAAATATCACGAATAATTACATAATTTAGTCGAAACCCAATTTTCGCACATTTGAATTGATCAGAGGACACCGAGGACCCTCGTACTTGTCTCCCCTCTGAAGAAAAGTGCACCTTTTAGCAGTGAACCCAAAGTGTTTTACCCCAGAGATGCAGAAGCCCTCGAAATAATCGAGGTCGAGATACATCCGCCAAAACTTGAATGGATCAGTCAATACATGCACCAAGGAGTGCATAGAACGCTCGTCGGGACCCCCGATCTCTCTCTGGATGTCCAACAACCCAGAGAGGCCCTTTTTCAGTGGAAAACCACCAACAAAATCGACGAGAGGCGGGTGCACATGGCTTAGCCGGACGACGTGACGCCGTTGTGCCCTCTCTGACGATGAGAGTCTTTAAAGAACAATTAACGCACCATTCATGTGCTTTATTAGTTCTCAATCAGTCTCAGAGGGTTTATGGAGTACTTAAGGCTAGATTAAGGACATAAGATGGGGAAAAAACATGAAAATAAGCGCACGCACGCTCTCCATGTGTCATGGATATAGCTGCAGTGCACATTGCGAGGTGATTCTACATCGAGCGAATTTTTTTTTTTTTTTTATATTCCGGCCCTTTCTGCCCTCTGATTGGCTAATCGGCCCTATCCAACCCTATGCATGCGGCTGTGGATTCTACACTGCACCGCATTCGCACTCCTATAGAACATAGGAGTAGCATGGGAAACCACAGAAAACGCATGCCGGTACAGGCGGTCACTATATTAGCGACCTCCCACTCGCCGGAGGCTCCGGTTGAAAAACTCGGTTCCACGGGGAATCGAACTCACAACCTATCGCACACTAGGCTCGCACCTAGCCGCTTCGGCCACCGACGTCGGTACATCGAGCGAATTGAAGCCTCAATAGAGTGCTCTTCTAGCCCAGTAAAGTTTCTCGATACGTTGACTGATTGAGGTTTTTTTTTATTGTTATTTTACATCGCTTGGACCCGGTTAGAGTATGCTGTGATGATGATCAAGACTTTTAAATGGTTGGATCTCACCATTCTACCCAACCCGGTTTTGAACTCGGAACCTTTCGCACGTGAGGGAACGAACTTACCCATTGCGCCAAACCACCGGGAAATTAAGGTTTCTCGTTGTTACGAGACTCCGGAATACCAAGAACAAGTAGCTTGTGAGCTCCCTGAAATTCAGGTGACGCCACGACGCTCATGATGGAGAATAATCTCGAGGTTGAAGGCACGATGCCACCTTTTGAGTGACGTTATTTCCCAGAGTTGTCAATCATTTTCACTTTGGTTTAACCGTCACAATTCCATAGGTTTTCGTTGCAAAGGAGTTCGACCTGTCTATAGATCCTTCTGCACTCCAGTTTCTGGATAGTGCTAAGTGATCATAGGTAAAGACCTTCCCAGATCCCTTACATTTTCCCCTCCGCGCATATCTCTTTCTTAAAAATTATTCGACTACTCTCACTCTCGGTAAATAACTTTTGTTAAATGAAAATTGGAGATTTTGAGCTTGCACTTGAGTCACGTGGGTAAATTAAATGCGAGATATTTTTCCATTTAATCAAAATTACTTTATTTTTGGATTTTCCGATTTTTTAGAGAATGAAGGGGATTTTAATTTGATTCTTTCTGATTGGATTTCTTGTTGTCTCGTTATATTTGCGATCCCTTTCCTAAGGCCCAGCGACCGATTCCACTCCGCTCTTTGAATTTGCTTTCGAGCTAGCTAGACATAATTCCGCAACCTCTCCCTCGGATTTTCTCAATCTCAGTTATAGTTTTAGTTTTCTCGTTTCATTTCTCTACGTTTACGATTGCGGTTTTGTTGATTTCGGGTTGCCAAAAATTGGCTGGCGCTAAACGATAGTTTCTCGCAACAGTAGTTGGCATTTGTAAGGTTTTGGTTTTGGAAAGGTTGGAGCGGAAGTGGCCGAAAATGACAAACTCCGGCTGTCTTCGATTAAGGATTTTCTGCGGATGGAGAACTCGGGTTCTGCTTGGTTAATTTTGTAAATCGCCGTCACATCGCATACACACATACACATATACATACACATACACACACGCAATACACCCATGCACGTACACACATACACATATGCACAGAGACATACGCACATACACACCCCCAGCTTCCGTATCCCAAACCCAATCGTATCCTTCGGACTCACGCGCGACACTTCGACAGACCAATTATCTCAAAAATACGCGAGCCACACCAAAGGATCGAGAAGTATAATTTTGTGCACTCAGAACGACGTGGAGCCCTGGCCCACCAGTTGATCCAACACGTGGTGCGTCTCGACGTCCGGTGTCCGTGCGATTTCTCGTAATGCTCCCCGTACCACCGGATCTCCAAAATTTTCCCTCCGTATTTTCTCCGTAAAGTCGCCTCAAAGTTATCCACACGATACACTGTATGGATACGTCCTCGACCTGCCACAATATCACGTGAAGACACAACAATAAGATCCCCAAAAGATTTTAACACGTGATAATGGCGGTGGTTGAAAACGAAGTGAAGTTCTCGGCTGCGTTTCCACCTCGCCTGACGTACTTCCGGAGGTCGGTTTCGCTGCAACCAATCAGGGAATTCCGTTGCGGTTGACTCCCCCAGTGGCGCTGTCACGAGGCTTTGACATTGACCTTCGGTGTTTGAATGTCAGCCAATCAGAAAATTTATGTGCCGCGGCAGTCCTAGAGTGTCCGTATGGTGGTACCCTCAGTTCTTCTTTTTCGGAGTCAGTTCAGCTCTAGCGGATGACGTATTTCCGGAGTCAGTCCCCTTCCACTGGGTATTCCAAGTTCAAGTTCGGGACTATTCGTAAGGTGCTGCCTCCTAGGTGAAGATGGGGTTCTCTATTCTCACGTGGTCGACTGCTTGTGGTTATGGCGGTTTGTTTTGGTGGTGTTTGGAGGCTGAGGTGTCTCTAAAACCTCTTCGGAGACTGGGAGGTTCTCCAGGTGTGAAGTTCTTCTCCAGCTGTAGAATCGAGTCCCTCGGCGGTCGAGATTCTTGGGCCAGGTCCTCCAGGTGCTCAGCAGCCTAAGAATCAAACCTAACCTCCACCTGTCACTGGTGCATCCCGGATTCCCCCCCAGCAAGACGATTATCTCCTTGCTCAGGTATTGATCCATACCATCCCCAGCACGCCCAATCGATACCACAAACGACACTCGTCGTCGCAATATTCAAAGAGAGAAATTCTCTGTAGCGAATTTATATAGCTTTTTTTTTGGTTTTACTCTTCTTGAGGGGGACTCATACACGTTGACAAAAACGTCCACTCACGTGAGGGCGTGGGGTTGACAGAATATAATCATTCTTTTCCGTTCATAAACTATAAAAATCGTTCTTTATTGATATTAGAGAGAGTGGAATCATAAAATTATGCCAATCCCTCTAAACCTTTTCCCGAACCCGATGCAGTCAAAGTCGCCGTTATATGATGATCTCCTAAACGGTACGTAGTATGATTATCGTACTATAAAAAAAAAAAAGATATTTCACCATTCTAGGAAATTGCGAACGAAGCAGAGTTGAGAAAGAAAGGGAGAGTACGTCCCATTTGTGCGGCGGGATTTGGGACGAGGGTCAGACCTCGTTCACTTATGAATAATCCTAGAAAACCGAATTACGTTAATATGATCAATGGGACCTCACCTTCCTTCCTCAATAGTAGTAAAAATAAAATCAAACACGCGAAAACCTGCCGAAAACCCTGAGGAACCCGGATAAACCCTAGCAGGCATCAGGAATCGTCCAGTATACACTCCAAGGACCTCAAACGATCTCTCAGCAGTGGGGAATAACCTGGACTACTGGAGGGGCCGTAGCAGGGAGTAGCAACATTGAGAACTGGCTAAATACTGGAAGAATAAAAAGATAATATCCCAGTATCGAGAAGAAGCAGAAGAAATTCCTAAGGATCCATCTGGGAAAAACAGAGAAGGTGAAAAGGTAATGTTACGAGAAATCAAGAATGACGACGAACATTACCCAGTGACAGTTGGAGGTTAGGAGTGCCCGGATTCACCAAAACAACAGCCAGAATGAGATTCATCCAACGAAACAATCTCCCGGAAAACCTGAAACTCTCGGAAAATCAAAATAGGAGCTCCCGGAATAGAAATCCATACCCCGGAGATGAATAATACCCACTGAAGGGGAAACATAACAAATGACTGATAACAGGAGAGGAGGTCGATAACTGGAACCCCTGACGAGTTGACCCAACTCATCAAAGATTCTTGAGCCTGACATTGATGGCGCTCGGATCAACTACTCGACCAATCCAGAACAAGGACGAGGATCTAGGGAAGAATTAATTATTCATCTTGACATTCGGCGGCGTAATAGTTGGATCGACCACCCAATCAACAACGTAGTCGGGAAGGTCAGTTATCTCTCTGGTGCAAATTGAAGGGAATTCTCCCATTGGCTGAGAGATTTGAGGAAAACTTGGAAAGAAGAGATGACCTGGGACAATGAAGATCAGCCATCTTTGGGACACTTTTCACCGTACCGTCACCCTTATCACATCTGATAGTGGTGACACTATAAGTCGATTAGTTGTACTTAATTGAGTAACAATAATATTCACTATTGTGAGTGGTGACTTTCCCGGAGGGTCTTCCTGTGAAGCCTGACATCCTCAGCAGAGGAAATATTCCACAGAGTGTAACGTGACATTTTTGCATGGGCGTTAAAAATGCCTATTTCCGCCCTTCTTGCCCTGAATCTAGTTAAACTCATAAATTCAAAAATCTATGGGCGCCAGGCAATTTTTCAGCGGGAATTACCAAACCGGAGGAGTCAACAAAATCAGCTCTAACTAACTCGAAAACCTCTAAAACATACGCAAAATTGGAGAAAACTAGATTTTTGGGGAAAGGTAACGGTCATCGGTTCGCTCAGTGTGCTAGGTTGTGGAGAGAGGGGTGGATTTTCCGTGGAAACGGGTTATTGAGCGGTCAAAACTACAAAAAAAAGAAAGAGATCGACACTGTCCTTACGTGTTTCACTATTGAACTTTTCCACAATAAATATTTTACATACTTTTACACAATGGCGTTACCAAAAAAAGAATTGCAATAATAATCTGCCTTCTTTTAAAAAACCCAAAATAATAAGATTGACTCGAAATATTTAGTGCCGACAATAATACATTATCGATTAACTCGGCTACAAAGTTGAAGTCATCAAATTCCTCAAGTGGTAATATGAAAATATTCGTTAATCCCGAAATACACGAGAATTCCGAGACCTGGGGAAAAGGTATGTGAATACCCGTGAGAGTGAGAGAGTGAGAGAGTGAGAGAGTGAGAGTGAGAGAGTGAGAGGGAGAGAGAGAGAGNGAGAGAGAGAGAGAGAGAGAGAGAGAGAGAGAGAGAGAGAGAGAGAGAGAGAGTGAGAGAGAGAGAGTGAGAGAGTGAGAGTGAGAGAGAGGACACAAACCCAGAGGTATACGTATAACGTACTGCGGGAAAATAAAAATTCGACAAAACTAAATTCGCCGTAGTGGAAAATCGGTAGAGTCAAATTCGAAAATCCCAGAGTCAACTTGCTCGGGAAGGTTTACAGAGGTCCATGATACCAAAATTATCGATATTGGATCGTTGGGAGCCACTCCAGGTTGATTTACACCCGGAGGGAAACCGTAACGAGGGAACGCTCGAGGAAAGCGGGAGCCGCAGCTTGTAGGCGCGGATGGGTGTTAGCGGGGTACCGTGAGGGGGAAGCATTCATGGGGAATGCTTGAGCCGCTCCATCTCATGATTTTGACCGGGAAAAGAAGATAGAATAACCATCGATTTTTCCTTGGAGCTCCCAAATAATTAATACAAAAAGACCCGATGACGCCGCCGGGGCAGAACCGGACGGAAATTGCGATACCAACCCTTCTAGGGGGGAATAAGTCGGTGAAAATCGCCCAGAAACCCACAGATATAAATCCGGGGACAATCGACGTCTCAAAAGAAAAGATGTATAACTAAAAACCACCAATAAATTATTTAATCGCCGCATAGGCGGATTCAAGGCCACTGCACGGGGCTGAAGGCCAACGTGAGGGAAACCACCATAAGGATTGACGCCATGTCAATGGCTCGGATAAAACCAAGAAAAACTCACTTTTGGGAACTTCTTGATGACGCGACCCTTCTTCGTCACCATCTCGATTTCAAAGCAATGCCCGGGTTGTACTGTGTCCTGGGCACTATAATCCAGGCACTATCGCTTACTCCCGCGTCTTCACTTGACCGTGGTCAATACCGAACTGATTTTCGGGGGTCAGTGTCGCGTGTCACTGTCCCGAGCGCGAATTCCGGCCAATGAGGGATAGCCCCTGATTGGCGGGAACTTTTATCCATCAAAGGCGTGAACCTTGAGGGGACCAGCGAATTACTTCGGAAAAAGCAGTGGCGTAATTGCTAGATCCTATACTCCAGTCTGTCTAAAACCCTTCATTAACAATAATTCAATAAATCTGAGCCGAACTGATGGACGTTCGGTTAATTACTTTAGATTTCTTGGCGCCTCCCACGGATCAATTCTCCGGAAGTCACGGAGTCATAATGAAACGAACTACTAATCAAAATTTTGCAAAATCTTTAGCCTTAAACACTAACCGATATGCAGTCTGGCAATTCGCTGGGGACAATGACTGCTCTTGTCCCAGACGACCTTCCACCATAAACGTAGAGATAACCAATTAATCTCCCCGTGAACTCCAACTAAAAATGGAGCGCCAACATTTCAGCTGGACCTAATCGATTGACGAACTCCAAAACGTACTTAAATCTCGAAATGATATAAATAAATATTTAAAAAAAGGAAAAATCCCCAAAACATTACCACGTTTTTTTTCGGGAAATAGCTAACCAGAATCGCCTAAAATTGTACCTCGCCACAGCGGGAAAACTAGCTGAAGTCCTCAAACAAAAGGAAACCTCGCCGAAGCGGGAAAACTTGAACCTCTCTCTCACACTTTTAACTCACGGATCGGCCTTATGTCGCGGGAGTAGATTTTTCTCAGGTCGTATGGGTGTCCCTAACGAACATCCCCAAATATTCGTTACAAGAGGAAACGGAAAATTTAATCTTTAAAAAAGACAGACGAAATTCCCGGAAATTGAACACGTGGTATTGTAAGTACAAATTGAATATTACGTGGCCGCCGAATTGAGTGCTGGATATTTAATTACGAGTTAATATTATTGCGGAAATTATCAGGAAAATATAGCGAGTACTAAGAAAAGTCAGGATTTTTCTGAGGATTAGGAGAATAATCGTGGATTTGGTTCCAGGTGTGATTGACTTCCCCAATCATACATATACATAGAATCAATCCGGGTGTTTCATGGAGTCTCTTCTCGAATGAATGATTGAATATCACAACTAACAATTGGAATCCACACTTTCAAGTTATCGGAGTTATTTGAATAAAACCCGGAAATATAACGAGCGCTTTCTGAAATGATTCAAATAAATTAGGGATTGTTCATGAAAATGATGATTGTTACTTGCGTTGAATAAAGAGTGTGGAGTGGTAATATACTGGACGCAGTATATTGCAATTGAATCCTGTAATTAATTTCAACGAGCAACGATTGACAAGAATAAATCCAATCTTTTACTTTTGAATTATATTATTTTCTCAATTCGATTATTTTCCCGGAATAAATTCAGTTAATTATCATATATGATCCTGAAGTCTGAATTACTTGAATGTAGCTATTAACAAGAATAAAGCTAACTAAACAGAATAGCAGCCCGAACAGAACAAGTTGCGGCGAAATAATATTAGGATTACTCACTACGGAGACAGCGAAGTTTTCCGTATATAACGAAACAACGAGAAATCCAATCAGAAAGAAAATGAGTTGAAATTCCTTTAATTCTCTAGAAAATCTGGAAATCCAAAAATAACGAGACTTTGATTACATGGAGAAAATATCTTGTCTTTAATTTACCCACGGGACTCAAATACAATCTTAAAATCTCTAATGTTCGCTTAACAAAAATTATTTATCGAGAGTGAGAATAATAAAGCAATTTTTAACAGAGAGATGTGCGCGAAGGGGAAAATGTAAGGGGTCTGGCAAGGTTTTTACTTATGATCACTCAGCACTATCCAGAAGCTGGAGTACAGGAGGATCTGTCGACAGGTCGAACTAGTTCACGGTGAAAACTCGTGGAATTGTGACGGTTAAACCAAAATAAAAATGATAGAAAACTTTGAGGAAGCAAAGTGCCACTCAAAGGGTACCATCGTGCCTGTAGCTTTGCGTTTGCTTTCCATCATGAGCGCCGTGGCGTCACCTGAATTGAGGGAGCTCACGAGCTTCTAACTTTCGGTTTTCAGGAGTCTCGTGACAACGAGAAACGCTGAATTAGTTAATTGACGCATTTGGAAACTTTACCGAGCTAGAAGAGTACTCCATTGAAGCTTCAATTCGCACGGATAAAGAATTATTCCCACGACATGCATTGCAGCCACGTCCATAATTCATAGAGAGCGTTTGTGCACTTATTTTCGTGCGTTATTCCCATCTTACACCCTCAATCTGGCCTCAAACACTTCATAAACCCTCTGAGACCAATTGAGAATTAATTAAGCACACGAACGTTGCGTTAATTGTTCTCCAAAGTCTCTCATTGTCTAAGAGGGCACAACCGCGTCAATCCATGCGACTAGGCCATGTACAACTGCTACTCCTGGGTTTTCACGGTGCGATTTCTACTGAAAAAGAGCCTCATTGGGTTGCTGAATATCCGGTTGAAAGATTGGGAGTCCTGACTCCCAACCAAAAAAAGAAAATTAATATTATTATTAAAAACAAAGTTTCATTCCGGAGTTTCATCCCAGAGTTGTGCTACGTATATTCCTGAGACTATAATTGTAATAATAGGTATAGTCAATTTAACCACTTGATCTCATGGAGGGAGATTGGAGTACTCTATAGTTCTGCACTAGACAAAGTCGTGAGAGCCCTGGTCGGAGCTCTGGTCAACTCTGATTCCAGAGTTTCATTCCAGAGTTTCATCCCAAAGTTGCGCTATGGATAGTCCTGAGAATATAATTGTAATAAGAGGTGTAGTCACCTCTTTTATCTGTGTGTATATGCGTGTATTATCTGTTGTTTTTTTTGGAGTGAATGTATATACACTTATTGGTACATTTATTCACTCGTCCATGTGAGTCTTGGCGACGGAGGGGTGCATCTCGATATCACTTGTTCCCGAGGGTTTGTGCATTTTCACTGAGGCATCACTGGGGCAGACTAGAGAAATGTGCACTTCTCTCCCGAGGGGAGAGTGCACATGAGATAAGTTCAAAAATTCAAGAGTTTCTCCTCGTCCTGGGCTCCGGTGATGTTGCCTGCCAACACTCTGGATCCTCGTCCCTTTTTCCTCTAAACTCCGTGTATCTCCGTCAGTGGCTCGCGTCGAACTCTCACAGGTACCGGCCAGCGATTCGCAGCTGATTGGCGCGACTGACACACCGTCTAGTTATCGCTGGGGATTTTACGCGTCGACTGATGTGGACGGGCGCGCGCGGAGTTCAATTCAAAGGTACAGAATCGAAGTTTTACATAAATTATGCATTTAGCTTTGATATTCTGAGATAAAATGCTCCTATTGTTGTGGGGCTGTTATCTTTACAAGCGAGAATTTACTATGAATAAATATTAACCGGAAACCGTTATTCTGAACAGAAGAAAGCTCGGAAATAGGGGAAGCATTTGTTCGCCGTATCTCCATCCAAATACACTTTTCACTCGAGTGAGTGCACTGTTCGTTACTGTCGCTTTCCCGGAAGTTATTGGGGATCACTGACGACCAAAATCATAAAAACATAACCGAAACTAACCCATGGCAATCCATGTAGACAAGTGGATTAGATTCATTTACATGGCCTTCCAACGGCGGTAACAATTCCAATAACCCCACGAAACGCATAAGCCAGGGAGCGTGAGCAGTTCAGCTGAACCTCGGCGATCACCAACGTACACTCAACGCGATCAACGAGGTCTCACCCGGAGAGCTTAAACAAATCGAAAGATGAAATAAATTGAAACCGGAAATATGAATGACCGTAAATTTCTTCTAAACCGTAACCGAAACTTCAATTCCCCTAAATCCGATAACTGAAAATTAACTAGAAGTGTAAGTAAATAAATAAGTTATGTTTGCTCAAAAATGAAATGTTTCTAATTTTACTCGTTCTTAACATGGATCGGCACTCTTGATTATTTTTCCGTACTTTGTCATTGAATTGAACTTGATATTCTCATCCACCAAATAATGCTTTTGTTCGTTATTTTCTCCTCATGTCAAAGAAATATTCGATTTTTCCTTAAAAAGTTCTATTGATTGTCTTCATATTAAACAGATCTATGAGAAAATAAATAATTGATGAATAATATTGATATTTCTATATTCTGTCCGGGCATTCTCTGTATGCACAAAATGTTATTTACAAAATATATTTTTTTTATTCATATTTTTTACTACTACCATTACGGTTTTATAGGCTCCCCATTCGTCTGCCTGGCCTCGCTCACTTCTCTCTTCTGATTTTTATCTGCGTTACCATGGGCCCTCTTACCGTTAACTGTACCCTAGTCGGGCTACGACTACAGGGGAAACCATGGAAAACTCCAATCGTACAGCCGGCCGAATGTGCAGAGCCCTAATGTGCCCTTCTGCCACACTGACTAAAAGGGCATATTAGGCCATTACACCGTGCCTACTTTCCGAAAATTTTTGACGAGGGTGTTCCTAAGCGGTCACCCATCCAAGTAATAACTGCGCTAAACGCAGCTGCACTTGGATGTCCACCGGAGCAACACCTAACTCACCCAACAATTACGGTCGGCTATTTACAAAATATTATAGTAATATGTGTATATTGCAACTAAAATTCGTACTGATTATTTACAATAATTCGTAAGTCCTCAAAGTCATCGTTACATCAATGTCCTCATAGTATTTCCAATAAATCATACATGTCCCCATAGTAGTCGTTAATTGAGAATATATATGAATATTCAAAGTATACAATGCCTCAGTAATCCCATACGGCACATTGTAGTCAATTTTCAAAAAAAAGTCGTAAAAAAATTGAAATTGTCAAGGAATATTAATTTCATATAATATATGATGGTCATTTGAAGAGTTTACGGACATCAGTGGCCGAGTGGGCTGGACGCAAGTCTAGTTTGCGAAAGGTTGTGAGTTCGATTCTCCTTGGAACCGAAATGTTCAACGGAAGACTCCGGCGAGCGAGAGGTTGCTAATAGGGTAACCGCCTGTACCGGCATGGGTTTCCTGCGATTTCCCATGCCACTCCTATATTCTATAGGAGTGCGAATGCGGTACAGTGTAGAATCCACAGCCGCATGCATAGGGTTGAATAGAATGCCGAAATGAGATCCGCAAAAGGGACTCAAAAAGCCTTTAAAAAAATTTGAAGGGTTTCCAATACCCTATTTACCGGGACCTCACAATATAAAAGCTAAGATTAGTATTCTCATTCCGTGAACATGACATCCCTTGGCGGAGTAGATCGGTGATCCCAACGTTTCACCAATTTTTTTATAGAGGATATTTGGACCCAGGAAACGCTTATTTCAAACCTTTTTTCTGATACTCATTTTGACCTTTGTGATCTTGACACCGATGTTTTCTACAATACTATATATATATATATATATATATATACATAGTATATACATAGTATATATATATNATATATATATATATATATATATATATATATATATATATATATATATATATAGTATAAATGCTACTTAGCTAATAGCGCTAAGTTGAGCTGGACCAGTTGAGCGGAGCACCAGATGAGTTGTAATTGGTTGAGGCGATCCAAAGAAATTGCCCTGTTGACTCAAATTCTAAAAATCCCGCGGTTGAGCTGTTCTGGATCCGCCGGTTGAGCACCACTGCATCAGGCAAATATCGTGAACGGAGCCACCGAGTGAGCATCACTCCTGCAGGTTTGCCCAACACTCTCGAAAAATACTAGAAAACACAAAAAAACGAAAAATATTCAACCAATCCGGCTCGAAGGACCAAACTGTTTGATGACTGGCTCGGAATTGGTGGAATAATTGAGGGATGGCCGAGATAATTACGGATTTTCGGGAGTAGGTGAGCGGGTCTTAACAAATCACTGCACGTGCACATTGCTTCCACAAAAATCACAGTATATTGTCACTAAAATTAATTGTCACAAGAGTCAATAATTCACAAAATGATGCAATTAATAATTGAGCTGTGCACTGATAATTAATATTGAGCCGAACTATAACTGATATAAAATAATGGAGCAAACAAAAGGTTATGAAACAAGCGGTAAAATAAACACGTGGTGAAACGTAGCACGATCAATACTCAAGTAAGCATGAAGTGTGAAGTGCGCAGTGAAGATCGTGGTAAATAATGGAGAGAGAAATCAGAATTTAAGGTTGACTCAGGTCTATCACGTTGGGGATGTTCGTATGAATTTAATGTTAGTCTCGAAAATCACGGATCAGGGTTTCAATATCGTGTTTCGTAAAGATGGAGCTGTGGTGGAGGATAAAAATGGGAATATTTTGATGTTTGCTGAGAGGAGAGGCGATTTATACTATGTTGATGAGGGAATTGAGACTGGCAATATGGCCGATGTGACTGAGACTTGGAAGCCTGGTAATTTGTTGGAGCTCTGGCATTATTGTCTGGGGCATTTAAATGTTTTGGATCTGAAGAAGAGTCACTGTATTCATGGAATTGATTTTAAACCTGAAGAAGAGATGAGGGATTGCGAGGTTTGTGCTCGAGAGAAGATGACTCGTTCACCTTTTCAATTGTCTATGGGAGAAAGAACTGAGGATGTCTTGGAAATTGTTCATATGGATATCTGTGGACCAATGAGATGCGTTTCACATTCTGGAAAACGTTACTTTGTTGTTTTTGTTGATGATAAATCCAGATGGTGTACGGTTGATTTTTTGAAGAAGTCAGAGGCTTTAGAGAGTTTCAAGAGGTTCAAAGCTCAAGTGGAGGCGGAAACAGGTAGAAAAATAAAATTTTTGCAATCAGACAATGCTAAAGAGTTTTTGAGTGGAGATTTCGACGATTTTTTGACTCAGCATGGAATCCAACGACGTCTATCAGCACCTTATACTCCTCAACAGAACGGTGTTGCTGAACGGATGAATAGGATACTGGTCGAGATGGCTCGTTGTTTGCTGAGACAAGGACATATGTCATTTATTTTTTGGGCTGAGGCTGTCAATGCGGCATGTTATATTCGAAATCGATGTGTAAGTAGGCCTTTGGAAGGGAAGACTCCTCATGAACTTTGGAAACGTAAAATACCGACTTTAATTTATTTCAAAACGTTCGGTTGCAAGGCATTTGTTTTGGACAAGACACAAAAAGTAAAATTTGATTCAAGGGGGATTGAATGTGTTTTTGTTAGATATTCATCGGTCTCGAAGGCATATAGACTTTGGTGCCCAGAGAAGAGAAAAAGTTTGGTCAGTCGAGATGTAAAATTTATGGATTAATTTCTTTTTCAACGAGGTATTTGAGGATTTTTATGGGGATAGAGAGGTGAGAATGCAGCAGAACGACTCTACTCACTCTGAGAACTCTGATACACCGAAAGTTGAGGTTGAGACGATTCATAAGAATATGACAGATGAGGAAATTAGAGGTCTTGAAGAGATCGAACGTCGAGGGGTTAGATTGACGGTTCCAAGTGCTCCACCTCGACGTGCTCCGAGGAGACCAAGGATTCAGAGGATTGGTTCGGTTGGTAGGCCACGGAAAATTCATAATTCGTATGGTCCTGAGGCTGTAGTTAAAAATGGAGAGGATGATCAGCAGGAGCCATCTGCCCCTGATGTTCCCGAGATCGTCATAGATGATGTTTTTGATGATGACGTTGAGGCAGAGTCATGTGCTTCTGAGGAGTTTGTGAATTTTTCTGTCGAGTCTGAGCTTGATACTTGGGAAGAAGCTGAGAAAACTGATGAGGTGGAAAGTTGGAGATCTGCACTTGAGGATGAGTTCATTTCCTTGGTGTTTAATGAAACCTGGGAGATAGTTAATCGGCCTTCGGATAGAAAGGTAATCAAGAATCGCTTGGTTTTTCATACAAAGCACGACGGGGAAAATACGAAGAAGAAGGTTCGCCTTGTGGCCAAGGGTTGTTCACAGAGTCCTGGAGTGGATTTTACTGAGACTTATTCACCGGTGGCTAAAACTATGACGATTCGTCTTCTGGCAGCGTTAGCAGCAGAAAAAGGTATGGAGATTCATCAGATGGATGTTGTAACTGCTTATTTGAATGGATTTTTAGAGGAAAAAGTCTATATGGAGACACCAACGCAGCTAGAGGAAATTCTGGAAAAAATTGTTCGGTTTGTTTGTTGAAACGTTCCCTTTACGGATTGAAACACCAGGAGTCCAATGGTACAAGAGGCTGAGAGATGAGCTGTTAAGAATAGGTTTGGAGTCTTCGTCTTATGATTCTTGTCTATTCTTCATGAATGATGAGAAGTATCTGTTACTGGTCGCAATTTACGTGGATGACATTTTGATTGCGTCGAATAATCCAGAGTGGACTCAAAAAATCAAGGATGTTTTGTCAAAGTCTTTTCAAATGAAGGATCTTGGTCGAGTCAATAAGAGTCTTGGAATTCAGTTCATTCAGGATGGTAAACATCACAGTGTGCAGTTGTTTCAACGTGATTACATTGATAGTTTGCTGGAGGTTTTTGGGATGACAGATTGTAAACCTGTCAGCACACCGATTAAGACGAATTGTGTGTTGACACGTCCGGAGAAAATTGATGAGAAAGTAATGAAGGAATTACCATATCAAAATCTGATTGGAGGTTTGCTGTATCTGGCTGTTTCTACGCCACCAGATATGTCGTTTGCTGTGAGTTTTCTAAGTCAATTCAATTCTTGTTATAATGAGAGTCACTGGAAGGCTGCTAAACGCATGTTGAGATATCTAAAGGAGACGAAAGATTACCAACTGGTCTACAAGAGGACTGGAGAAGATTTACATGGTTTTGTTGATGCAGATTGGGGCAATGTTCTGTGCGATCGTCATTCTTTTTCTGGTTATGCTTTTATCATAGCATCGTGTCCGATCAGCTGGGAGGCTCGTAAGCAACGTACGGTGGCATTGTCAACGACAGAGTCCGAGTATATGGTTATTTGTGAAGCTACTCGTGAAGCATTATTTTTGAAAGGTATTCTCGAATCAATTGGTTTCTCCATTAATTGTATTTTTTTATGGAATAACTGTCAGAGTACTCAAAAATTAATTCGAAGTTATGCAACTCATTCAAGGTCAAATCATATTGATATTCGTAATTATTATATACGTGAGAAGCTGGATAATAAAATTTTGGATTTGAAATATTTGCCAACCGAGGAGATGCCAGCTGATGTTCTGACCAAAGGGTCATGAGTCATGTACGACACTTGAATTGCGTCTCTAGTTTACGGATTTTAATTATTTAAGATTGTTATAGACATTACAGTCGACTCCTTTGAAGGGGTCGTATTGAGATATCAAAGGCAGTCTACTTATCGACTAAGGCGAGATTAATTTGAATATTAGATGGCACCAGCGGTCAATCATCGTTCTAACATTAACTGTATATATTCGGATGAGTTTTGGGGTTCATCATGGCGTCGCACCTATCACCCGTTATTTACTCCAAATTGTATCAAGTTATTTCTTTGCAATCATTTAAATGAATATTATAATTTAAAGTGATTGAAAGGCTTCATATTTTTATCGTCATCTACATCACGATTATTATTTTTCAGTAAAATATCCTACTAGATTGAAGGAGATAATATGTATTAAAAAATAATAGATCGCCTGGTAATCAAAATAATGGAAAAGAAAATGATTTTATAATGCTGTCCTTTTGGAGCATCACTTAGTTGTAATCGCCAAAATTCCAAATGGACTGGGAACGTGGACGATATTAGCCACCCCTAACACCGATGCCCGATGAGAGAGAAATTTACAAAAAATACCGAATACTTAGCTATCTCAATACTCGTTACTTTCGGGTTTGAGAAATAACGGATTAAAAGTAACGACTAGTTACTACCCGCACATCTCTAGAAAATAAGAACGTTTACATTTACGTTTATATTTTCATGTCTTTCTTTGGCCTATTTGCAAATTTGGAGGCCTCACGATTGGTTTCACCAGGGGCCAAGAGCCTCCTTGATCCGCCTTTAATTGATTTAACATGTTTAATTAGAAAAATGGGAAAAAACAATCAGAATGCTCACACAAACCGTATTTAACATTGTGCCACATGGTGAGCAGTTTTGTCTTCACTTTACTATCGACCTCGGTGCCTACAGTTGTGCTACTTAGTGGATTTTCCTTGTCAACCGCGGGAATCACTGCCTCAGGCATTGCAGTAATTTGATCAGATGAGGCCACACTTGCGAACCCATTTGTTGTTGTGGTTGTCAATACATCTGAGGACAAATTAAACATAAAGATATATAATTCAGTAACTCTCGCAAATTTCTCAATAAAATATTAATGCAACTTTACAAATGAGGAGAGTTAACTTTATTCGACCAACTGCACTCAATTTCAATTAAATGCAATGAAATTCATTTATAGCACCTTATAGCGTTACACATTTGGTAGAAGGGGGTGATGCTCTTTCCTTTGTTTACACCTTAGCAGTAATTTTACACATTGAAGTCAATTGAACTAATCATTGCAATATATCAAGTTTTAAGGTGGTGACTTATCATCCAAAATCGAAGTTGAACATCAGATCGTTTTTCGAAACGAACAAAAATCGAAAACTAATTCAAACGACGAAAGAATAGCTTACGACAGCTCAGTATAACAACCGCAGAGGCGACCACACCCAAAATTTTTAAATTAAATTAATCTCGCCTTGTCAATAGTGCGACCTCGTCCGGTAATTCCAGAAACCGCTGAACAGTCGAAAACCAAAACTACCACGTTACACCGTGCTCTCTCTCAGCCCGTAAGTGGTGGATCATTTTAAGTTTCCCAAAAATTAAAACGGATATCAAAATTCTAGACGAGTCTACACTCCCCACTGGACAGAATCCTCAAAACCATTGAAGTCAACAATCACCGAGCAAACAAAGATCCAATCACATATCAGTGGTTCCAGCTAAGAATCACACAAAACACAAATCATAAGGATATGCTCATTTAAACTAAAGGGCTCGAGAAAAGTTTCCTATAAAATTGTGTAACGACCCCAATCATAACATGACGACCAAAATGAACGAAACGACTAAATTTCAGCGCCGCTATACCCAAAGATAGCGAAAAGGGCACTGAGGGTGAATGTCCCTCGAGATCGCACGTGACGCACACAATCTTCTTCTATTAAAGGGTGTGAGACACGAGCAATCTATTAAAGAGAGATACGTACAGCAAAACGCGACATCCCATAACGATCCCAAAAATATCAACACCAAAATTTTCAAAAATCCAAAATGATCCGAGAACGACAACTGTTCAACATCCTCCCTAAAATTTGGATTGCCAATTCAAACTTCCACTCATCGGTTGCCATGACAATCGGCAACAGTCGACAACTCAGCCGAATACCGCCGCAGTGGCTAGAAACCCCTCGACGGCCACTTAGTCATCGAACGTATCTAACACCGAGTACATCGTATCGCGTGTTAACTCACCTCGAATGTTATCATAACTTATCTTGGAAATCACCAGTTTATTCATCATTCATATCGGCATTCAACGGTTATGATATCGATTCAAATCATCTAATCGACTATCAACTTCTCATTATCTATCGCGTAAATTACCTAAACAAATATCAAGCGTACATTGTATTATAGCTTAATATTCTTAAATTGACTCGGCTCAGTACCTAATATACTTTGTTTTGTTTTCTACAATAAATCGCTTAAAATATTCTTGCACTTTCCCCTCCGTCGCCATCCTGGGAATCGTCGGAATTATCAACATTCTTAACAATAACAATTTAACCCAAATCGTTACGACATTGCGATGACGAGTGTCGTATTTTCCTCGATTGGGCATGCTGGAGTTTTTCCTCCGGATAATTACCTGGGTAATTGCTAAATACATAATAGTCTCAGGATACACCAGTGATAGGTAGAGTTTAGGGCTGCGTAATGCGACATCTGAGCACCTGGAGTACCTTGTCCACAAACCACGACCACCGAGGGACTGGAAATTACTCCTGGAGAACAACTGCACACCTGGAGAACCGCTCAGCCTCCGTAGAGGGTTGAACAACAATTCAACCCCAAAAGAACACCCTCACTATAAATTGCCAACACCACCAGGCAGAGACACGTGAGAATAGTGACTAACAGCAACATCTAGGGGGCAGCACCGTCCGGACAGCCATGAACTTGAACTTGGCTATGCAGTGGAAGCGGGCGCATCCCGGATTTACGTCATCTGCCGAAATTGAAATGACTCCGAAAAAGAAGAACTGAGGGCACCACCATCCGGATCCTCTGAGGTTGGTGCGACCAGTGCATTACTTCATTGGCTAGGATTTGAATGTGGAGGTCAAAGTCAAGGCCCCCTGGCGGCGCCACTGAACCGCCAAGGAGTAAAGATGCCCACGGATTGGCTGAACGAGACACGCTGCCGGAAGACTCGGCCGGAGTGACGGAAAGTGGCTGAAAACTTCACTTCGTTCTCAACCGCCGCCATAGACACTTTTCTACTTGTGAGGGTCTAAATTTTCGTGTTTCTCGTGGCTTTTGGCGACTGAGAAGGGACAAACCGGATCACATCGTGAGGAATTGTTGCGAGAGGAATTCGTGGAGCGACATGAGGGCATTTCGGACCGAATTCGAGGGATTGATCCGGAGTGATTTGGGCGACGCGGAGAGGCAGCCGAACAACCACATGGCGAGAGCAACTGGTGGGTCAGGTCTCTACGTTTCTGTGAGTGCTTCAAAGTATTTCTGGACGATCCTCCGATGTGGCTCGCGTAGCCTATTTTTATATCAACTGTCGGTCGGGTTATATATTTATCCGGAGGGACAAATATATAACCCGACCCGCGGGTTGTTCGAGAACGTGTAGGGGTTATCAGTACCTCCCTCGGAAGGGACACGTGATCCATTTTGAGAATTCGTGCGATCTAACGGAAATCCTGGTGTATCTTGAGGGGAGTAGACGCTCTAGCCAGGCTAGGGAAATTCTGGGAAAGTCGTAGGGAGGACCTTATAAGTTATGGATGGCATTTTTGGCGTGGGATAATAATATTCCGATATTATTTTTTTTAGTTGGACAGTGTTCTCCGGAAGCGCGAAGAATTGTGGAGCCTCGGTGTTCTTACCGGTAAGAGGCATTAAAAGGCCCATACTTGACCTACGGGCAAGTGATCCGTGTTTCCAAAATTCGCTGATATAATAATAATTCTTGAATTTTCGCACAGCTTCGAGAGGACATTGGCTCTGATCGAATTCCTCAGGAATGTATTTAATTTATTTTATTTTCAATGGCGAACTTAAAAACTGAGTAAGAGAGCCGTATTTCTTCGGGAACTCATGGGTTCGAAGGAGATATATTTAATGCATTTTCGCAATCGAATGGTATTTCACTACCATCGAGAAGTACATTTTTGTATTTTATCACAAACGAAAGATACAGAAGGGTGCTTCGTCATAATCGAACAGTACGACAATATAAGCTTTAGCTTTTTGAGTCATCAGAGACTCCGATATTTTTGTGATAGTTAATAATGAGAAATTATCAGTGTTGGGCCTAAATACTTCTGTAAGTACTCAGAAGTAAATAAAGACGAGGTATTAAGGATCGTAAATTTGGCCTCGTCACACCATGACTCATCGTCCTCGTTAGACAATTGAACAACCATGACAGAATATATGAAATATCAAACTAGGTTATGAACGATAAAACCGAGACCTCCGCCCAAATACTGTCGAAACGGTTTCGCTCCTCGATTCCGCGACGCGTGGGACAAATGACAGAGTTATCACTTGTCCTGTCACCGATATTACAACGAACATCACTATGATGTGAGTCGCAGCATTTTGCTTGATGTTCAAAGGCATATTAGAATTTCCAAAAATTGAATCGTATAACCCCTCCTTGCGATTAATACGATTTAAGAGAAGCTTAACAGCAAGCACAACAATACGCTTGCACCCTTCCGACAATATCCGAAAGAACTGCGATGGTCTAGGCTGCCTTCCAACAAAAACTAGTGCATGCGCAACTAATGGAGTAATGTACGCGGTATTATACACAACTCCAAATTCAAGTGAGTGCTCATCCCACTCACGATCATTCCAAATCTACTGAAGGTTCAAGGCTTCGACTTTGTGTCAAATTTAATCCAATTTTAATGTAATTTATACGCAAATTTAGTCCATTAGAGAACAAAATCTCTGGAGTACCATACTAAAATACCACCAAACACTCAAAAGCTTTCTGAAAAAAAATTGGACCATCAGTTTTCTCAACTGTCTGTCCCACGATCATGATCATCTTCACGAAGATGATCTTGTCAAGATATCTTTTCAAAGATGTCTTGATAAGCTAACAAATACGAAAACACTTTTTGGATGTGTTATATCCGGGAAATTATCAGCGTCGGAGGACTGTCTTTTTAATTGTTTTATTAAAAAGGAAGCTAAAATTATTAAAATTTGAATTTACTGGATGACGCTAGGTTCTTACTCTTACCTTTTTATGGCAGTGAAAAATATCAAATAAATTTTAACTCGAATTTATCAAATGAAAAGGGATAGGATATGGGATAGGATTCGATTTGAGCGTAGTTGAAAATTAAGAAATTCAGAGTTGCATTAACTATCAAATTTGATTTTAATTATGAATTGGGAATCGTTGCCCGGGCAGAAATTTTTCTGACTTTGGAAGAGCTTCGAAAGATTCTCTGAGAGATTCTTCGAAAGATTATCTCGAAGATCTTTTTAGTGTCGCAAAAAGATTCTTCGGGAGATAGAATCTTGCAGAGACAATGTTGAAATATCTTCAGGAGACATCTTTTTCTCGAGAATCTTTCGGAGAATGCTTTCGAAGATCTTTGAAAGACGACTTCTGTTCTAGATGATCTTCCAGAGACAATGTTGGAAGATCTTCGGAAGACAAATTTTTCGGTAGCGAATTTCGCAGATGGAAAATTGTTGGATCCTCCGAAGGTGAACCTTTTTGTTTTCAGCAGATCGTTCAAATTGTTTTCTTCGTTGCAATTGTCCCACTTCCAAATTTTATCCTGCTTGAAAATTAAAAAAACAGGGGGTCTCCATATAGGGGGGGTTTCCATATAGGAGGGGTTCCCATATAAGGGAGGTCCTCATATAGGAAGGTCGCCATATAAGGGGGGTCCCCATATAGGGGGGTTCCCATATAGNAGGTCCCCATATAGGCGGAGGTCCCCATATAGGTGGGGTCCCTATATAGGATGGTCTCCATATAGGGGGGTCATCAAATAGAGGGGGTGCCCATATTGAGGGGGATGCTCATATGGGGGGATCCTTATATAGGGAGTGTTCCCATATAAGAGGGTCCTCATGTAGCGGGGGTCCCATATAGAGGGGGGCCCTCATGTAGGGGGGTCCTCATAGGAGGCTCCTCATATAGGGGGGTCCCCATATAGGGGGGTACTATACTATATAGGGGGGTCCCCATATCGAAGGGGTTCCCATATAGGGTGGTCTCCATATAGGGGGGTCTCCATATAAAGGGGGTCCTTATATAGGTGGGTCTTCATATAGTGAGGGTGCCCATATTGAGGGGGGGTCTTTATATAGAGGGGGTCCTCATATAGGGAGGGGCTTCCCATACAGGGTGGTTCCAATACAGGGTGTAACGAAATTCTTGAATCGGATGAATATGGACGGAGATATTCACGATTGAATACTGAATACCTGAATTGAGTACAAGAACGAGTGTTATGGCGCCTCGTTTTAAACGCCAACTTCATTCTTCACTTTTTTCAACTGAAAAAACAATCGCATGTGAAACGAAAAAAATATGGAATCATTTTTCATTTTCATTTTAAAAACTTTCTAAATATTCCCCACCCCTCTTGCGGTGTGAAGGTTGATGTGGACCCAGCGGTAGAGAAAATAATTAAATTTTACAGGCAATCTTGAAAATTTTCAAGGGAGGATTTTTTAGAAGTAAACCTTGTTGAAAGACCTGAAGAAACTTTTCCTACGCATCTTCCAAGCTTGCTAGGCAAACTACCTCTGGAGGTCTACCAAAGGTTCCTGATGAAATTCCTAATGAAGCACCTGAAGAGACTCCTTCCATTAATCCTCTAAAGGTTTCTGGGGGAAAACTCTCTGAAGAACCTGATGAGACTCTTACTACGAATCCTCCAAAGATTCCTGATGACATTCCTTATGAAGAACCTGAAGAGACTCCTTCTACCAATCTTCCAAAGGTTCCTGATGAAATTTCTTATGAAAGATCTGGAAAGACTCCTTCCACGAATCCTCGAATGGTTCCTGATAAAATTCCTTATGAAGAACCTGAAGAGACTCTTTCCACGAATCCTGCAAAGGTTCCTGGGGAAAATCTCTGGAGAACCTGAAGAGACCACTACTACGAATCGTCCAAATGTTTCTGATGAAATTACCTATGAAGGACCTGGAAAGACTCCTCCTACGAATCCTCCAAAGGTTCCTGATGAAATTCCTTGTGAAGAACCTAAAGAGACTCCTACTACGAATCCTCCAAATGTTCCTGATGAAATTCCTTATGAAGAACCTGAAGAGACTCCTTCCGCGAATTCTGCAAAGGTTCCTGGGGAAAATCTCTCTGGAGAACCTGAAGAGATTTCTACTACGAATCATCCAAATGTTCCTGATGAAATTCCTTATGAGGAACCTGAAGAGACTCCTTCTACGAATTCTCTAAAGGTTCCTGATGAAATTCCTTATGAATAACCTGAAGAGACTCCTTCTACGAATCCTCCAAAGCTTAGAACCTTTAAAGGACTCCTTCTACGAATTCTCCAAAGCTTAGAACCTTTGAAGGATTCGTAGAAGGAGTCTCTTTAGGTTCTTCATAAGGAATTTCATCAGAAACATTTGGAGGATTCGTAGTAGAAGTCTCTTCAGGGTCTCCAGAGGGATTTTCCCCAGGAACCTTTGGAGGATGAGTGGATGGAGTCTCTTCAGGTTCTTCATAAGTAATTTTATCAGGAACCTTTGGAGGATTCGTGGAAGGAGTCTTTCCAGGTCCTTCATAAGGAATTGCATCAGGAACCTTTGGAAGATTGGTAGAAGGAGTCTCTTCAGGTCCTTCATAAAGAATGTCATTAGGAATCTTTGGAGGATTCGTAGTAGGAGTCTCTTCAGGTCCTTCAGCAGGAATTTCATCAGGAACCTTTGGTAGACCTCCAGAGGTAGTTTGCCTAGCAAACCTTGGAAGGTTCGTAGGAAGAGTTTCTTCAGGTCATTAATCAAGGTTTCCTTCTAAAAAAAATCCTCTTTTGAAGATTGTCAAGAGTGCCGGTGAAATTTAAATTCTTGAAGAGGACCGCATGCAATTATTCTCTCCACCGCTGGGTCCACATCAACCTCCATACCGCAACGGGGGTGGGGAATATTTAGAAAGTTTTTAAAATGAAAATGAAAAATGATTCTATATTTTTTTCGTTTGACATGCGATTGTTTTTTCAGTTGAAAAAAGTGAAGAATGAAGTTGGCGTTTAGAACGAGGCGTCATAACACTCGTTCTTATACTCAAGTCAGGTATTCAGTATCCAATCGTGAATATCTCTGTCAATATTCATCCGATTCAAAAACCGCTCCCTCAACTCCGTCTTATCCTTTCACGAGGAATATCGCTATATAGGTCACATGCGCAAATTTTGTTACACCCTGTATAGGACCCTCCCCATATATGGGGACCCTTCTCATATATGGAGAATTTATGTATAAGGACCCTCCCCATATATTGGGAGGGTCCTTATACTACATACCTATCTTGGTGCATATTACCAAAGAAGTAACCTGGGTTGGGCCGGTTGGGAGCACGCGATTAGGTGAGGATTCGGGTAGAGTGGGGGTATGCCGCTGAGGTTACTCCTTTGGCAAAAAGCCCTATATCATCTCATTCCATAATAAAATTTGAATAATGCAGCTGTTGAACATCCATAGTTATACCCGCACGGTCACACCGGAGGGGGGCGAGCAAAGCGAGCGGAGGGTGAAGCCCCCCCGAGGTTGACGAGCGAAGCGAGCAGGGAGTGAAGCCCCCTAGTGTTAGGATAAAATGGAATGGAATGCAATGTTTTGGAAGCTCTATGGATTTTTTTCTGTCTCGGCCCACGCTCTTCGATACTCATAACTCCCGAATTCCAACAAGTTCATGGACCTTTAATACCACTTCTAGCGGGACCTCAAAAAGGGTTTTAGGTAGAATAGTCCTGCAGGAATTTCTGGTGTATATCATCCAGGTTTCACTGAAATCCTCGCTGGAGGTTCTGCTGTTGGAAATCTCACTAAAATGCCGTCTGGACCTCGTGTTCCCAAAACACCCAACTTCCAAATTAACGTCAAAGTTCTCCTGTTTCCGAATGCTCTCACTTGAATTTCCCACTTCAAATTTTTTCCCCACTTCAAATTTCACCCACTTCAAATTTTTTCCCCTGACTCCTGCCTCATTTTTTCAACGCAGGGAGAAATCAAGGTGGAATCTTCAGACTCTACTACATCAATAATTAACAACTTCACACCTTGATATTCTTAGAATTTTAATTTAACATTTTTTCAACTCCACCCTTTCCAAATCGGTATCTGCAGCTTCAAATTCTTCTAACTCAAGATTTGAAATATCAAAATCATTCAACTTTGAAAATTTTCAAGCTTGAAATTTCAAACTTAGAAACTTCACACTCCGAAAATTTGACAATTTCAGAACTTGAAATTTTCAGAACTTGATAACTACAGAATTCGACAACTAGTTCTACCAAACAGGGTTGCCAGATTTTGGCGGTTTATAGCCAAAACCTGTACAATTTTAAATGGGGTGACATCACGATCTGGTAACACTGCTACCAAATCCTCTCGCCGTGAACGGGAGTGGGATTACGGGCAAGCCTGCTTCGGCTTGTGTGTGGTAGTGAAGCGTTCTCGTCATGGGGTTGAATGGGAAGTATAGGGAGGAAAACATGAATATCTTGGATTCCTGTTAGATGGAAGGTGTACAGAGGGAAACATGAATATTTTGGAATCTAGATTCGAGAAAAAGAGCTTTTCATGTGGATACCTACATATATGCTCTCATCTCTCAGTCTCCGAACCTCACTACTCAAGACCTTCAAAAATATCAAGGGCCTGCAGCAGAGCTTCCAGCAGGATCTTGAACGGAATTCTGACTTCAAAGATCGTGCCAAAGGTGCAGCAGAAAGTTGTGGTAATAATTGCGTCTAAAGTCTTTCTGAAGGTTCCCCTCCAAATCCTGTCGAAGGTACAATGGAAATCTCTCCTGGAACTCTCGCCCAGGTTCTCTTGGTCGTCCCAGATTATGTTCAGCTGAAATTCCCAATGGAAGACTCATTCTTCCCTGAAGTTCTCATCAAGTTCCAGCTCGACATCTCGTCAGAAGTTCTACTCTAGGTTCTCCTCAAGTGGCCCTTCTCATTGTCTGTTGAAAGCTACACTAGAGAACTTGTTGGAGTCCTGCTCAAATTTCTGCTAGAGGTCTGTCTGAAATTTTTTCATACATGAGAATTTTAGCGCATGACTTATGAGCTTTAAACACTGAGAGTTGAGAGACACTCATAGCTTCCAATGTAACATGAAATTGTGTCCTGACCTATCAATGTTCTAAGACTGTCTCAATTTCGTAGCAATCTCAGTCATTATCCGATTGATTAAAACGAATTATATCATACCCCGTAGATTTTAGAATTCCACCCCAATTTCACTCTCATAATAATGACCTTTAAGCGACGCTTGTTGATTTCGAGAGTAAAAGGTCGATATAACGTTCGATATAACCTTCTTAAGCTTATTTCATAGGTGTTCCGATTGATGTAAGATTGCAACTAATCACCGATGAAAACGATAACAATGGTGTACTAACAGGATGAAGGAATCGTGAATCTTCGATCAATAACTGAAGTAGAGAAACGTCATAACACCGTGCCCTCAGCCATTCTAGTTGGCATGACATCGTTGTCTTCTATATTTTTTCTCCATGATAATCTTACTGTTCCTGTGTTAAACAGAAATTACTGTGATCATGGCACGCAATAAAGATATCCAAACACTGCTAACAGAATTTCAGCATTGAGTTTCAAATAGCATTCAGCGGCGAATGTCAACAAGTTTCAGCGGGGCACATGATTTAATCCCTTGAACAAGAAAAGTCTCGAATCGTCCCGGTATGAGAGAAGTAGGAAGCCTCTCAATGTATTAGTACGCCATAAGGAAGGCCCAGATGCGCACACAGTACAGTTTGAGCACAACACCACCATAATCTTATGTAACAGTCCACAGCTGGAAAGGATTGGCGTGAAGAGGCTGACGATAATTGAGCGTAAAAGTATAACAAAACGGTTATAAATTTTACTTTCCAAACGCACGGTGTTCAGTCTATTTCTGACCTTTATGGTCTTTTGAAGTTTGAAAATTCATCAACTCGGAAGTCAGTTGGTATGATTTGCAGTGCGCTTACAAATCATAAACAACTCACTTCCAAATTGAGTAAAGATTCAGAACCAAGCTCACTTTAAAATGCTCCGTTTACTTGGAAGACAGTGGTATGCACCAATCATTCAGATAGAGAATTTCCTCTATTATTGCTAATATTATTGATTGCTGATTTAAACTAAAATTGGGGACATTAATTAAAGAACATACGGATCAGTGGTGGAGGTTTCATTCTCTATCGCTCGGCTCTTGATACTTGATCGGCATCAACCTTCACATGCTGACGGTGATTTCTTTGCAATTTTCCCTCAGGTTGAGTCAGGTTAGGTCAGGTTAGGTCAAATTCAAAATTTTCAACCCCACAATGACAACTTAAACTTTTAACTTCCAAAATTTTTAGAACGAACTATTTTATTTCAAAATTGTCAACTCCAAAACTTATAACTCAAAAAGCTTCAACTTAGAAGTTTCTAGTTGGAAATTTCCAGCTTCAGAACCTCACACTCCAAGCTTTCAACATCAAAGTTTGGAATATCGTCATTTTTCACTTTGAAATTGACAATTGGAGAATTTACAACTCCAAAATATTCTGTTTTGAAATTTTCAACTTTAGAACTCCAAAATTCACAACTTCAGACATTTTCAAATCAAAATGATCGACTTCTAGCCTTTCGATTTTACAATTTCCATTCTAGAATTTCGAACTTCAAACTTCCAAAACCGAAGTTGGCAACTTCAAATTATGAATTTTTCAAACTTTCACACTCTCGACTCCGAAATTTTCCTCTTAAAAATTTCCAGATATAAAAATCGATAACGTAGAAATTTCCGAACGTTTACACCCGAACACTGCAAAATTTTACAAATTCGAAGTCTCCCAAAAACGAAACTTCAACGGGAGTTCCAAGAAGAGCAGGACTATGAAGAGGACCTTTAACTAGCCCGGATCGACGGGATTGACTTCAGGCGGGGTCTCTAGTTAAATTTCTTCCGCTCCCTAAATGATGCTGAAATGTATAAAAAGATTTATAAATAACCATTCAACCGAGGAAGGGAATCAGCAGTTACTACAATGAAAAATGACATCTTTCGACGTGTGCATATCATAATTCATGCTAGTTGTAAGTGCTACGAACGACCAGCAACCAACCTCAACGCCTCGGTTCATATCGTCTATTGGAATATCCATCTCTCCCCCTATTCCAAAATGCAGGATATCTCTCTCTCCCCCTANAGACACGAGACACGAGACACGAGACACGAGGCAGGGGCTTGAAATCCTTCGTACCACACAGATTGGCATCCACGAGTCACGATACACGAGACACAGGGCACGAGGCCCGAACCCGCGGATCTTTCCTAGCATACTAATTTCTATCCACGAGTCACGAATCACGAGGCACGAGACACTAGGTACGGGACATGAAGCTCGAGTCCGGGGATCCTTCATCGTGCACAAATTTCCATATACGAGATACGAGACACGAGGTACGAGGTACGAGCTCGGGATCCTTGGTACCACACAGATTTCTATCCACGAGTCACTAAACACGAGACCGAAAGTACGAGACACGAGTTGCATACACGAGACACGAGGTACGAGGCACGTAACCCGAGCTCGGGGATCCTTCGTACTATACAAATTTTCATTCAAGAGGCACGAGGCACGAGGCACTAGATACGAGGCACGGAGCACGATGCACGATGCCCGACCTCGGGGGCCCTTCGTACTATACAAATTTTCATCCGCGAGACACGAAACACGAGACACGAGGTATGAGGCCCGACCTCGGGGGCCCTTCGTACTATACAAATTTTCATCCGCGAGACACGAGGCACGAGGCCCGAGCTTGGAGATCCTTCGTACTATACAAATTTCCATCCACTAGACACGAGACACGAGCCACGACACACGAGACACGAGACACGAGACAAGATACACGAGACAAGATACACGAGACGCGAGACACGAGACACGGGGTACGAGGCACGAGACTCAAGCATACATAACGATACATCTTACCTTGATTCAAGTTTCTCTCTAGATTTTCCCCTGATGATCCAGAAATGTCATCATTTTTTAGAATGACCTGCTCTTCAGAAAGGGTCTGCCGTTGAGGAGCCATTTCTTCCTGACCTTGTTCAGAGATCTCTCGTTGAGGAACTTGTTTCTCAACTTCTTCAAGGATCTCTGGTTGGAGGACTTGTCCCTCAACTTCTACAGGGATCTCATGTTGAGGAACTTGCTCCTCTACAGATCTCTGAACAAGTGGAGGACTACGTTCCCCAGCTTGTTCGGGAGTTTTCGGCTCAGACCTCTTTAGCTCAGACCTCTGAGCTGGTCCAGAAGGCCTCGGGTTTTCATCTGAATCGGAATCTTCGTCAATAAGTTCCCCAGCTTGTTCGGGAGTTTTCAGCTCAGACCTCTTCGGCTCAGACCGCTGAACTGGTTCAGAAGGCCTCAGGTTTTCATCTGAATCGGAATCTTCGTCAATGATCACCAGTTCGGAAGATTTCGGTCCAGAAGGGCTTGGGGGTTGATCTGAATTGGAATCTTCGTCACTGATTGTCATTGGTTCAGAAAACTTTGGTTCCTGAACTAGTTTGGAAGATTTCGGGTTCTTGTTCTTTTCTCCACCATCAAAAACTCTACGTTTTGGACTGCGGTTCTTCTCGTCTGGTCTTTTCTCTTTACCGTTCTTTGATCGACTTTACACTGGTTCAGAAGGAATCGTATATTGATCTGAATTCGAATCTCCTTCAGTGTTCAGCGTCGATTTCTGAGCTGCTTTGGAAGGTTCTGGGTTCTTATTCGTGCGTTGACGTATCCCTGTCGTTGGTTCTTCATCAACACCTGCACGTTCTGAACCGTTATTCTGCTCGTCTGTTTTTTTTTCTTTGATATTCTTCGATCGACTCCTTGTACACAACTGTGTGACAATCCGTTTGTATTCCTTCTCATCCATTCGATCGTCCCTTTGGACCAGACTGTTGACTGCCCCTAGACATAGGGAGATCTAACTTATCTCATCTGAATTTTGCGTGGAGAGAGAATGACAGGAACGAGACGAGAAGGGTCGGCCGCGATAACGAGAGAAAATAAACCGAAATAAGACCGTTTGGTACTCGTGAGAGGTACTTTTTTTGGGACACCCTGTATATTTTTCCGAGTAGATATGATTCTAGAGATGAAATGAAGCGAGACGAGGTGACACAAGACGAGACAGTAGGATGTTTCAATTTTCCACTAGATGAGAAAAGAAATTTCTATTGTATTTTCATACGAGAAGAGACGAGAAGAGGGTTTCCTGTCTACAAGATCAGACGAAAAATAAAGTTTCTCATCTCGTTTTCACTCGTCTCGTCTGATGGCATCACTAGTCAATCAATCAGCTGTATCGTTCGTGAATGGATGGCCAATGATTAGATTTATTAGATGTGAACATTGGTATGAGAAGCGACCAGTCTGTCGATTCTATTTCCCAAGATATTTACGTATTTATCTCCATAACCCGCATCTGAACCAATCACATTTTTTTTCATCTTCTTTGTCGATTCCATTTTTTACCCTATCAAGATCATTTTTGGCTCAAAATGTGCGAAATGCTATCAATATCATCGAAGTATACATAATTTCATATCGACAGAGTGGTCCCTTTCAATGTTCAATACCATCTGGACTTACACCTCACAGCATTATACACCGACTTCGGAATCGCTTCTTTATTCTTCCCACCCTGTACCGTCATGTCCTTTAATTTTTCGCCAAGAAGAAACCGCATCAACAAACACACGAAATCACCGGGTCTATTCCCACTGTACTGGAGGGCATGCCTCAATAATCTTTTCTTCACAAACACTTCAGTATTTGGATAAATTTCAATCTATAAAAAAAGTTATACAATGTTGAGTTTTTATCAGTTTCATCTTCATTCTTCTAACATACTTCATGTCCACGTCTTCGGGCCGGAGGAAGCAAGTTATACTCCTTTTCATCATTGAGCAACTTGCGTTTGGATTTGGCCGTCTTTGGAATTTCTGGAATAGATCATGTTGATCATATATTGAAAAAATCAAAATGAAAAACTCCATGAAAACACCAACATTAAAAAAATTGATAAATCAGGAACACTTTGTTTGTTTCAAGGGAAATTTTAGGTTATGCATTGGACTGACATTCCCCCATTTCTCGTTTCAGTGGAACGATCTCGCTAGTCCTACTATATCTAGACTGTGCCAAGGTTCCTATATACCCAGGGGTGGGATCTTCAGAGCACTTGGACGGTCTATTCTATACTTTAAAAATTTGCCTGGAGAGGGCTACAAGTATCAGAAACCACATTGAAGTATTCTCCCTATCTACGGTTTTGCTACCGAATGGAAGCATTGAAATCGTTCAATTTTTCGATTCTCTAATTTTACCTGGAAATGATGTAGATTGGTCTGAAACGTAAAAATACAAAATTTGAGGACTATGTGTGTATGCACGGGTGGTCTAATCGGTCCACTTGATGGTCAACTTTTAGAAAATCGAAGAAATATACGGCTCAAATAATTTCGGAAAATCTGAAATTTTGTCAGATTATAGGTATCAATGAGTGGGAAAATTTTGGAGTGGGAAAATCTGAAGTGGAAAAATTTGAAGTGGGAAAAAATTTTGAAGTGGAAAAAAATTTGAAGTGTGAAATTTGAATCGGAAGGTTAAAGTGGGGGGTTTGAAGTGGCAAAAATTTGAAGTGGGAAAAAATTTTGAAGTGGAAAAAAATTTGAAGTGTGAAATTTGAATCGGAAGGTTAAAGTGGGGGGTTTGAAGTGGCAAAAATTTGAAGTGGGGGGTTTGAAGTGGTAAAGGTTTGGAGTGGGGAGAGTTACGAGCACTAGACAGAAGATACGAAACATGGGATCCGGATCATTAGTCGCGGGCCATGAATACGAGACATGAGATGCGAGACACGAGACACGAGTCACGAGACATCAAACACAAGGCGCGAGACGCGGGACACAAGTCACTAGGCATGAGACAGNTGGGAAAATTTTGGAGTGGGAAAATCTGAAGTGGAAAAATTTGAAGTGGGAAAAAATTTTGAAGTGGAAAAAAATTTGAAGTGTGAAATTTGAATCGGAAGTTTGAAGTGAAAAAATTTGAAGTGGGGGGTTTGAAGTGGTAAAGGTTTGGAGTGGGGGGAGTTACGAGACAGAGATAGGCAGAAGATACGAAACATGGGATCCGGATCATTAGTCGCGGGCCATGAATACGAGACATGAGATGCGAGACACGAGACACGAGTCACGAAACAGGAGTCACGAGTCACGAGACATGAAATACAAGGCGCGAGACGCGGGACACAAGTCACTAGGCATGAGACAGAACACGAGTCACGAGACATGAAACCCGAGTCATGAGTTACGGCTCACGAGACCCGAGATACAAGTCACGAGTTACGAGAGACAAGGCACAAATCACGAGACATCAGTCACGGGCTGCAGGGCCCAAGTTGCGATGTATAAGGCACGAGTCACGAGGCACAAGTCATGAGACACGACTCAAGAAGATCGAAGAATGTCAGAAAAAGTGAGGGTTATTTCCATTGAGTATGTGACATCTTACCATTTTCATCCTCAGTTTCTCCATCCGATAGAGTATAAATACGACTTATTCTTTCTGGTCGCTTAAGTTTTGTCGACTCATCATGAGCTTGGACGTCTCTATCTATCCTTACTGCTCCTGCGTCCTTTGTATGTTGAGATGGAGCTGTTGTCTTCCTAGAGACTGGCGACTTCAATCCCTGACGTCTACGAGAATCTCTTAGTTGAGGAGTGTCCTCAACATCATCATCTTCATCATCTTCAGTATTTTCGGGAATCGGGGTTGATGCAGTTATCTTCATCTGAGGAACTGACGTTGGTGACTTACCATGATCTTTTACTCCTCCACTTTTCTTTGTCGCGTCTGCATCCTTTGTAGGTCGAGATGGAGCTGTTGTCTTCCTAGGGACTGGCGACTTCAATCCCTGACGTCTGCGAGAATCTCTTAGTTGAGGAGTATCCTCAATATCATCATATTCGTCAGTATTTTCGTGAATCGGGGTCGATGCTGCTGAGGTTTCTGTTAAATCGTTGTGACCGCTTTCCTCTGCTTTTTCTTTGTCATTCAGCTTTCCACTTTCTTCTTTCTCTTAGAATTCTTTAATGCCTAAAGGAGGTTAGGCGGTGTTTGAGGTGAATTTGAGAGTGAATTTCTGTGGTTCCCGGTAGCTTAGTCGGTAAGAGTGCCCGGCGCGTATCTGGGAGACCCGGGTTCGATTCCCGGCTGGGTGAAGCGGAAATTTTTTCTCTCTAAATTCTAATTCTCTTAGAATTTCACTTTCACTTTCACTTTCATCCTCATCAGATTCTTCAGCATCGGCGTCATCAGCCTTGGTGGTCTCCCCGACATACTGAGCTCGAGCCTGACGTTTCCTTGTGGTGAGTGGGGTTTGGGTGACATGAGTTTTTCTTGTTGGGCTTACTCCGCTGGATTTCGTTGTATGACTATCGGATGGACGTTCCCCAATGTCCTCCCTCTTTTTTCTGAGTGGGCCCCTTTTCTTTCGATGGAGTCTGTCTTCAATACCACTCTCTGAATCCTCGATGACAGGATAAGTTCGAGCCCTGGAGGTCACTTCATCATCGTCATCACTCAGACCTGCCGCTGAGAGTAACGATTTCTCAAAGTCGCTAGTTTTTTTAATTTTTTTGGGTCTTCCTTTGCTTCTTCAGGGTGTTCCACTCGTTGAAAAGTCCTTCTTTTCCAGATAGTCTAGATCATCTAGAAAAACGAATTGATTTCCTAGCGGATTCCACACTCAGTTGGTCGCCCAGAATTGATACGTAAATCGATTAATAACATGTAACGAAAATTAACAATCGAATTCGGAGTAATCGCGTTTACACTCTGTGAGAATTTTGACTGCCCTCCCGAAACTTGAGTCACGGGACATAAGTCCCGAGATACGAGTCACGAGACATGTGATTTGTTGGTACATACAATCGTCATGATTTTGATAAATATCTGAAAAGCATTACCAATCACGTATGAAAAAAATTCAATAGAAAAAATTCAATAGAATTTCTATTGGAATTCTACTGAAAAATTCTATTTGGTTCTTGCGCCATTTCTATAGGAGATATTGAATGAAGAAGTCAATAGATTTTCATTTTTCTATGGAATTCTTTGGCCTAAATTTTCTAAATTTTTTCCGCTATATTTTCTATTGTTTCTCATAATGAAACCCAAGAAAAAAAAATAGGAAAATGCCCAAGAAAACCTGTAGAAAAAAATCTATTGACTTGTCTATTAAATATCTTCTATAGAAATGGCGCAAAGAACAAATAGAATTTTCGAATAGAAATTCTACTGAATGATTCTATTGAACTTTTCATACGTGAATATTCTGTCACTTTGAATCTATAATTGTTTTCACTTCTCATTGGATATTCACGTATGAAAAAATTCAATAGACATGGCTATTTTCGTCACAGGACCGAAAAATCTTTTCTGACGAATGGTTGCAGACTGAGGCGAAGCCGAGGAATGCAATCACACGAGTCAGAAAAATTGTTTTCGGTCGAGTGACGAACGTAATTTTTCTTCACTGTCTGCAAATGGCGTTTGACGGAAGTAGTAAGAGGGCATTATTGGCGAATTTCCCACGCCCCCTCCCCCC
>NW_021682173.1:54156-54864 GCF_001412515.2 Diachasma alloeum | reverse complement strand
GGGCATGCCAAGCAGGCCGTGTGAGGGCACTCTTTCTGTACCCTCCTTGGTCAGCTTATCTGCCACTTCATTACCCAGAATCCCATGGTAGCCTGGTACCCAGGTTACGGTAACCTGGTTGTTTTTACCCAGTGTGTCCAATGCCTGCATGCATTCCCACCACCTGTGACTCTGTAGTGGGTTTTTCCAGGGCGTGAATCGCCGCCTGCCTGTCACTGCAGATGAATATTTTCACCCTTTTTGTGTTTCTCGCGTTCAGATGCTCTGCACACTTAAGTATGCCCGGCATTTCTGCTTGAAAGACGGTTGAATGGTGGCTCAGTGGAAAACTCTCTCCAAAGTCATCTTTCAGACGGTAGATGCCTACCCCAAAACTTTCATTGAAGCCAGAGCCGTCCGTAAACCAGTAGTCCTCTCTTGGTCCTGGTTGAAGTTCCGAGTCTAGCCACTCNCCACTCCTGTCTGGGTGGTATACTCGTTCTGAAAGTTTTCCTGATCTGATACTTCCTAGGAATTCTATCCGTCTTACCTATGAAGGGTCGATCATTGATTAGGCTAAGTCTTGTATAGCCTTGGCCCGTCATCTTCCATTCTTCTTGACACCTTAGTCTATATGCAGTTATGGTACAACTCACAACTCTAAGGTCGAGGGGTGGGATACTGAGTGCTATTTCTACCGCCTCGGTAGGTGTCGATTTCATGGCTCCT
>NW_021682173.1:44991-50793 GCF_001412515.2 Diachasma alloeum | reverse complement strand
ATGTGCCCTGATCCTGCGTTCTCATTCTCTTTTCTTTCGGTCTGACTGAGGGGCATGGCGTGGTACGCTCCGATGGAAGGCGCTTTATTGCCTTCGTCACAGCCCCCTCCCGCTGCCCCTCATCGACCCTCGCTGCTGCATCCGCCAAGGTTGCAATTGCCCCCGAGGTTTGATGCAGCTTCGCTCTCTTGCGACGTCTTCTCTCGGTTCCAATCAGTCTGAACCGATTCACATCCGTACCAAACTGGTCAGCCTAGTCAGACTTCGTGTGTTCGCTATCGCTGGCCCCACCCGAAGTTTCTTTTCCAATACTGAGATTTTTTAGATTGGTTTCCATTTTTGGTCCCACGAGTATCGCGGTTTTCACCTGGTGCATTGCCGCGATTGCCGAGGGCTTGGCTTGTCTCGGGTGGGTTACACCCAAGACTACTCTCAGAGGTCGCCCAGGTTTCTGAGAGGCACCGTTAGCGACACAGCTCCACCTGTGCCACGCATCCTTAGGCACGGTATGGCCGAGGCCATGGCTTACGCCGCTCACAAACATGGATTTGGTGGGTTCCTCTTAGCGACAGCGAGCGGCGGTAGTCCTTAAGACCCCCACCGCCCGCGACCGAGCCCCCTCACTAACGACAAAGTGGGAACCTCGTGGAGGGGGTAATCTCTGTAATCAAAAAATAAAAACTGCGACGAAAATCGCGGCATTATGAAAAACCTAATGGATAACTCGCCCGTCAATTAAAAATTTGTCTCTGCCCTCCTAATTGAGATTAAGGGATGAAAAAATGGCAGTTCGACAGAGAATTAAATTCCCCATCAATTAACCCTCTTTCAGCCCTTAATCTCTGTAAAAAATGGAAGAAACTGTCGTTAAAATCACAGCGCAGTAAGAAAAATAATTGTTTTGTGGCGCACAGTTACTCCCGGTAATGAAAAATTCTCCTCTCCCCTCCTAATTGAGATTAAGGGATGAAAAAACAGCAGTTCGACGGAGAATTAAATTCCCCATCAATTAACCCTCTTTCAGCCCTTAATCTCTGTAAAAAATGGAAGAAACTGTCGTTAAAATCACAGCGCAGTAAGAAAAATAATTGTTTTGTGGCGCACAGTTACTCCCGGTAATGAAAAATTCTCCTCTCCCCTCCTAATTGAGATTAAGGGATGAAAAAACAGCAGTTCGACGGAGAATTAAATTCCCCATCAATTAACCCTCTTTCATCCCTTAATCTCTGTAACAAAAAAATAAAAACTGCCATGAAAGTCAGGGGCCTGTAAGAAAAATAATTTTTTCGCGGCGCACACTAATTCTCCATTGAACTGCCGTTTTTACATCCCTTAATTTCAATTAGGAGGGGAGAAGTGAATTTTTAATTCGCGGGCGAATGGTGAATAGTCAGTGTGCGCCGCGAAAAAATTATTCTTCTTACTGGCCCCTGACAGTCATGGCAGTTTTAATTTTTTGTCACAGAGATTAAGTGATGAAAGAAGGGTAATTAATGGATAATTTAATTCTCCGTCGAAGTGCCCTTTTTTTATTCCTTAATCGTAATTACGAGGGGAGAGGTGAATTTTTAATTACCGGGAGTCACTGTGCGCCGCAAAACGATTATTTTTCTTACTGCGCTGTGATTTTCATGACAATTTCTTCCATTTTTTACAGAGATTAAGGGCTGAAAGAGGGTTAATTGATGGGAAATTTAATTCTCTATCGAACAGTATTAGTTTCATTCCTTAATGTTAATTAGGAGGGGGGAGACGATTTTTTAATTAGCGGGGGAGTTATCGGGAGAAACTGCGCCGAGAAACCATTAGCTTTTTCACGGCGCCGCGACTTTCGTCACAGTTTTTATTTTTTGATTAGAGAGATTAAGGGATGAAACAGGGGTTGATGGATGGGGAATTTAATTCTCCATCGAACAGCATTGGTTTCATTCCTTAATGTTAATTAGGCGGGGAGAGACGATTTTTTAATTAGCGGGCGAGTTATCGGGAGTCACTGCGCCGAGAGACCATTAGGTTTTGCATTGCGTCGTGACTTTCGTCGCAGTTTCAATTTTTTTATTACAAAGATGAAGAAATGAAACAGGGGTTGCTGGATGGGGAATTTAATTCTCCGTCGAACAGCATTGGTTTCATTCCTTAATATTAATTAGGAGGGGAGAGACGATGTTTTAATTAGCGGGCGAATTATTGGGGTGGCACTCTGCGCCGCGAAACCATTGGGTTTCTCATAGCACCGTTGCTTTCGTCGCAGTTTTAATTTTTTTATTACGAAGATTAAGGGATGAAACGGGGGTTGATAGATGGGGAATCTAATTCTCCATCGAAAAGTCCTTGTCTCATCCCTTAATTTTAATTAGCGGGCGAATGAATCAACGGAAAAACATAAAGTAAACATTGAGGACAAGGAGGACATAAACCCCCCTTCAAATCTGCCCCTGACAGCGTGACTGCCATTGGGAACAGAAAATATCGTTGAGGGCGCTGTTTTTTGCCAATATGGCCGTCAAAGAGGTATACACACACGCGTTCACACAAGCCCCCTTTTGCTTGCGTATCGTACATGTGCACCCTTAACGCAGACATTCATAGAGGGCGGCTTGTTATTAAGTGTCCCCAATAGAGCTTCTAGCAGAAGTTTTCCCTGCCCAGGGTACCCCCACTCTACGTAATTCCCACTCATATGCTTGTCCCCCACTCCAAAAATCCATGGATATTCTTCTTCTGGCCCTACTGCCGAGTTACCGGCACAGGCAGCTCGCCCAGCCGTNTTCGTCGCAGTTTTAATTTTTTTATTACGAAGATTAAGGGATGAAACGGGGGTTGATAGATGGGGAATCTAATTCTCCATCGAAAAGTCCTTGTCTCATCCCTTAATTTTAATTAGCGGGCGAATGAATCAACGGAAAAACATAAAGTAAACATTGAGGACAAGGAGGACATAAACCCCCCTTCAAATCTGCCCCTGACAGCGTGACTGCCATTGGGAACAGAAAATATCGTTGAGGGCGCTGTTTTTTGCCAATATGGCCGTCAAAGAGGTATACACACACGCGTTCACACAAGCCCCCTTTTGCTTGCGTATCGTACATGTGCACCCTTAACGCAGACATTCATAGAGGGCGGCTTGTTATTAAGTGTCCCCAATAGAGCTTCTAGCAGAAGTTTTCCCTGCCCAGGGTACCCCCACTCTACGTAATTCCCACTCATATGCTTGTCCCCCACTCCAAAAATCCATGGATATTCTTCTTCTGGCCCTACTGCCGAGTTACCGGCACAGGCAGCTCGCCCAGCCGTCAGAATCGACCGTGGCGCCCCACCTTTGTTGGGGTCTCACTTATTCTGGGTGCGACTGCTGTCGACTTGACCGACCCCGTTGGGATGTCGACACTGCCGCCATCTCCCGGCATTCCCCCTACGGGACTTTTATTATCATTATATACACTCACATTAATTTTAATCAATTAATAGAAAACCATGTTATAAACAGTGTAAATATATACTAATAATTCGTCTATCCACTTTTATTGTGTTTTCAGATATCATTTCCCCCTTTTTAGCCCCAGAAAATGACAATCCTAATAGCCACGCAACAGTCACGCAAATACCGTGGCTGTAACGTGGCTCCTGGATTCCCAGGGAGGTTGAATGTATGCCGAGCCTTTTTTATTCTCTCCAAATACTTGGATTGTGGGGAATGGATGCATTTTATATAAATAATGAACATTTGGGTCCAAAAGAGGAACATGTAATACGAGAAATAGTTTTCCACCATGATAGCCAATGGAAGTCTTGGAAATTTTTCCCAACTCTCCAGCACGCACTTCTTCCATAGAGATCCACGTACAATAATTTTCATGGCCGTCGGCCATGTCCGATGGCCATGTCCGACGGCCATGGCGTGGCCATAGATATTTTGGAATTCGTGGCCGTTTTCCATGGCCGTTGGCCACCAAATAAATAAATAAATAAATGAATAATAGAATTTTGTTCATTACTCGAAAAATGAACAATTTTCCCACATTGACGGAAATTATGTTTTTTTCTCTATATGCTTCGGTATAATTGAGGAATAAGGGGTTAAATTCAGAGGATGTTCTATGAATAAAATAAATGAATAAATAAATTAATAATTGAAAGATGAATAATTTTTCAACATTGAGGTAAATTATGACTTCGCTGTATATAAAATATACGAGTCATGTAATGGTTATATGCGATGCATGTGAAGTTCGAAGGGAGGTCAAATTGATATTATACGAAAGTCAGATGGGGTTATGTGAAGGGTATATGAGGGTTATGTGTTGTTGGTATGGAGGACACATATAGGTTGTGTGAAGGTCATGTAGGTCATAGCCAGGTTATATGGAAATTATATCAATGTCAGATGCAGGCTTTATGAAGGTGGCGTGAAGGTCATAGGAGGTTGCGTGAAGGTTATGTGAAGGTCGTATGAAGATTGTACAAAGCTCATGTGAAGGTTATATCGGTCATATGCAGGTTATATGGGAGTTATGGGGAGGTTACATGCAGGCTTTATGACGATCATAAGGAGGTAGGATGAAGTTGATGTGAAGGTCATATAAGGGATCTATGAAGGTCTTACGAAGGTCACCGAAAAGTTATATGGGGTATTTAAGGGTCATGAGAAGGCTATGTGAGGTCAAATGAAAGGCATACAAGGCGCATGTGAAGGTAAAGAATCATTGACATTATATAGAAGATATATGCAGGTCGTATAAAAGTTATATGGAGGTTAGGTTAGGCGTTCGTCCTCCTCTATTATAGCCACCTAACCACCATATGACCTTCACATGACCTCCATACGACTTCCATATGGTCTTCACAAGCGCTTCATACAACTTCAATCTGACCCATTTCCTCCATTTGACATTCATATTAGTTCCAGTTGACAGAATATGAGTTAAAAAATTCCCTTTAAACGACCTCTTTCTGGCATTCAATCGACCTTCATATAAATTCCACAGAACCTCCCACATGATCCTTCCACGAGTTTCAAGGAACTTCCATATGACCTTTACATAATCCTCATATAATCCCCATCTGATTACCATATAATCTCAATATGTCCTCTATCTGACCATCACATGCGATTCACAACGTCAATTTGCCCTTCATACGACTTCCACACGACCTTTACATGATATAACTTGCATATGACGTACATAACCTTCACATGATCTTCATAAAGCCTGCAACTTCCATATAACCCGCATATGACCTACATAACTTTCACATGAGCATTGTACAATCTTCATACGACCTGCACGTAACCTCTATATGAACTTCACGTGTCCCTCCCATAACCTCCATGACTTGCCCGTAATCTTTCCATGACCTTCATAAAGCCCTCATATGACCTTCATCCCACCTCCTTATGACCTCCATAAAGCCTGCATGTAACCTCCCCATAACTCCCATATAACCTGCATATGACGTACATAACCTTCACATGAGCTTTGTACAATCTTCACACGACTTTCACATAACCCTTACGTAACCTCCTTATGACCTCTCCGTGACCTTCATAGAACCTGCATCGGACCTCCATATAATTCCCATATGACCTGCATATGACCTGCATGACCTCTACAAGAGCTTTGAACAATCTTCATACGATCTTCACATAACCCTTACGTGACCTCCATATGACTCACACTTAACCTCCATCTAACTTTTATACGACCTGCATATATCTTCTATATAATGTCAATGATTCTTTACCTTCACATGCGCCTTGTATGCCTTTCATTTGACCTCACATAGCCTTCTCATGACCCTTAA
>NW_021682173.1:0-44978 GCF_001412515.2 Diachasma alloeum | reverse complement strand
TAACTTTTATACGACCTGCATATATCTTCTATATAATGTCAATGATTCTTTACCTTCACATGCGCCTTGTATGCCTTTCATTTGACCTCACATAGCCTTCATATAATATAGCCTTCATAACATAGAGGTTACGTGCAGGTCGTATGAAGATTGTACAATGCTCATGTGAAAGTTATGTAGGTCATATGCAGGTTATATGGAAGTTGCAGGCTTTATGAAGATCATGTGAAGGTTATGTACGTCATATACAAGTTATATCATGTAAAGGTCGGGTGGAAGTCGTATGAAGGGCAAATTGACGTTGTGAATCGCATGTGATGGTCAGATAGAGGAAATATTTAGATTATATGGTAATCAGATGGGGATTATATGAGGATTATGTAAAGGTCATATGGAAGTTCTTTGAAACTCGTGGAAGGATCATGTGGGAGGTTCTGTGGAATTTATATGGAGGTCGATTGAATGCCAGAAAGAGGTCGTTTAAAGGGAATTTTTTAACTCATATTCTGTCAACTGGAACTAATATGAATGTCAAATGGAGGAAATGGGTCAGACTGAAGTTGTATGAAGCGCTTGTGAAGACCATATGGAAGTCGTATAGAGGTCATGTGAAGGTCATATGGTGGTTAGGTGGCTATAATAGAGGAGGACGAACGCCTAACCTAACCTCCATATAACTTTTATACGACCTGCATATATCTTCTATATAATGTCAATGATTCTTTACCTTCACATGCGCCTTGTATGCCTTTCATTTGACCTCACATAGCCTTCTCATGACCCTTAAATACCCCATATAACTTTTCCGTGACCTTCGTATGACCTTCATAGATCCCTCATATGACCTTCACATCAACTTCATCCTACCTCCTTATGAACGTTATAAAGCCTGCATGTAACCTCCCCATAACTCCCATATAACCTGCATATGACCGATATAACCTTCACATGAGCTTTGTACAATCTTCATACGACCTTCACATAACCCTCACGCAACCTCCTTATGACCTTCACGTCACCTTCATAAAGCCTGCATCTGACATTCATATAATTTCCATATAACCTGGCTATGACCTACATGACCTTCACACAACCTATATGTGTCCTCCATACCAACAACACATAACCCTCATATACCCTTCACATAATCCCCATCTGACCTCCGTATAATATCAATTTGACCTCCCTTCGAACTTCACATACATCGCATATAACCATTACATAACTCGTACATTTTATATACGGCGAAGTCATAATTTACCTCAATGTTGAAAAATTATTCATCTTTCAATTATTAATTTATTTATTCATTTATTTTATTATAGAACATCCTCTGAATTTAACCCCCTATTCCTCAATTATACCGAAGCATATAGAGAAAAAAACATAATTTCCGTCAATGTGGGAAAATTGTTCATTTTTCGAGTAATGAACAAAATTCTATTATTCATTTATTTATTTATTTATTTGGTGGCCAACGGCTATGGAAAACGGCCACGAATTCCAAAATACCTATTGCCACGCCATGGCCGTCGGCCATGTCCGATGCCCATGTCCGACGGCCATGGAAATTATTGTACGTGTACAGTCATGCAGTCAGTAGTTATTAACAATTTAATTATTGAAATGCGTTTCACGGCGCCATTTTAATTGATATCAAAAAATGCTTCAAGCAAACAATGATCCTTGGAATTTAACGAATACAACGACTTCTGATTTTTAGAAATTGGTAGATTTTTGCGGAAGATATAACATTTTGCTAAAATTGGGCGGAGATGTCACCAGTGACGCGTGGAGTGGTCACCAGGGCCCAGTTTTTGCAAACTATTATATCTTCCGCAAAAATTGGCTAATTTCCACAAATCAAAATCCATTTTGTTCCTTAGATTTAAGGACTATCGTTTACTTGAAGCATTTTTTACATCTATCACAAAGGCCGAGTAAAACGCATTTCAAGACTTAAATTGTTAATAACTATTGACTGCATGAGTGTATTGCGAGCTGACTGACAAATTCAGTTTCAGCACATCAAAAAACATGAAATATGTGACTTTCAAGGGTTCATTGGCTTTTCATACCTTTTACTGTCAGTGTATAGACTATTTTTTTTCTAAAGAAGGTAGACGGTGCTAGTATATCTATAATTTGCGTGGAAAGATTTTTCGAGGATGTTAAGAATCATCAAGTTCGACATTGGTCTTTGAGTTTCCGCTTCGTTGGATTAAAGTTTTTGATCCAACATTATTTGGCGAGCCGAATACACTCGATTGAAACGCAGCATTGAGTGGCTGATATGGGGCTGCGTCTGCTTTTATTAAAAAAATAGTATCTCATCAAATTGTGGAAAGTAGCTCACGAAAATTTAATACAAACTTTACAACAATATACTATACAACATAATTTTTTTCCAAATTTTCATAGTGGAACTGTCCATGTTACGACGTTTTCTATTATTGTTTGTTTAAAAAATAATAATGGTTTCTATTTTTGTCAATTAAAAGTTTTTTCCATTATCTTTGATCTTTCCTCGACAAAAAAGTTGTTTGCACTTTTCGCATAAGATGCATAGTTATGGTCTTATAAATTTTCAAATTCAAGCCTCTTTGTTACTCGGTCCTATTTTTCAATTGTTATAATTAACACCAGAAAAATAATTTCCAAAGTTTGTCGATAATGAATCATATCTATGGGTAAAATTAGTGGTCGATGAGTGGCTGTAGTGGTCACGCGGGGAGTGTGTGGCTCCGGCGGTCATCCGAGCTAAGCAGCGTTCAGTCTGCCCAGTACTTGGATGGGTGTCCGCTTAGGCACACCTAACCGCGTGGGACTACAGTCGCTAAGCACGAATGTAGAGAACCACTGCGCCCATTGAATCAGTGTGACCAATGGACGCAGTGGAATCCCTCCATTATCGGCCGGCTGCACGACTGAGGTTTTCCATGGTTTCCCTGGCAGTCCAATCCCGAATGGGGTACAGTTGGGGATAAAGTAAGTCGGCCCATAGTATCGCAGATAGGGAAAGGGAACAAAATGCAAAAACCCGAGAGGGTATACATATGGAACCAAAAATAAAATAGTGGTTGATGAAGATAATATTGACAGTTTCGCTTCCAGGTATATTCATGGATTTTTCATTTTAATTAATTGAAATTTGTTCTTTCAAATTCTTACTTTTATGAAATGACGATGATATTTATATCTATCAAATGTTCCGCGCAGCAATCCTAATTGAATTATATAGCGAAAATTAGCCCATTAAAAATAGAGAGAAGAGCATCGATCGAACATGGTTCTCGAATATTGCCCGAATTTGTCATTTCAACACGGGCATAAAATCGGAATACGATAAAATACATCATTTGTCCCTTTGTTTCTTTTTTTTACTCAAAGATCACATCAGTCCGATCGTTAACGTGCTCGCAAACAGTACGTCTGTCACAGCCTATAAAATAAATTTCTATTATTCTTTTCCATTGCAAAAACGATTTACAATTTTCACCCACTTTGAAGGTATATGAATACATCTCAATAAAACCAAACAAAACAAAACAAAATTGGGATTATAATAAAATTATTCTACAATGTTCTCCAATTATCTTTTTTTCTTTTAATAATTTTCAAACTTGATTCCACTTCTTTCCTGCCATCTCCTATAGAACCCTTTTCCCATCGAAGGTCACCCATCACCAATACTATACATACCATCGTACAAATATTATTAATCCTATCAATAAATATTGGATCATAACGCGGTGAATGTTACAAATAGTTATATAGTTTACAAATCTCTGACATCATCTCTGAAAGTGTTTTTGTAGAATTATATTGCTTTTTTTGAAGTAAATCGTCCCCCATGAGGTTCGCAGCGTGACGTCCTTCTTCGTTTCTGTTATTTATAATTTTGCCTTTGCTGTCAGTGGTTCAATTGATAGCCTGGCTGGCCGCCGCAGATGTTTGTGGTTCCTGGTGATTCGCTTGTAATCAAGCTTCGGCGCATCCTTCTTTCGAAATTGAAATCATGTTTGATCGTAGGCAAACCAGTGTACTCTCTGAGTTTGATGGGATATTCGGTAACTCATTTTCGGTTCTGCCAGCGTGACGTGTGCACTGACATGAATTGGTGTGGGGGTGGTGAAGACGTGAAAAACATTCACTGCAGACACGAACGGGATTGTAAAGTTGCTCGGAGGGTAGAGGAGTAGAATTTTCGGAGCAATCAGCGCAGAATATTTTGCCACAACATCTGAAAAATTATTGAAAATATTCCATTAAAATTAACGATCAATAGGCATCATTTTTGCTTCCGAATGGAAGCTCCGTCATTAATTTAGACGAACTTTTAATTTTGCCGGGAAATGCTGTAGAATCATCTCATGAAACGTGAAAATATGATGTTTTTAGAAATTGGGTGTATGTATGGCTGGATGTGTGTGTGAATTTTTCGGAAAATTCTGATAAATCTTTACAGAGAAAGGACTGAAGTTGAAGTTAAAAATCTGAAATTTCATCACATAATTACTCACGTAATTAATTTGTGACTTTTTTCATCACATAATTATTTTGTATTACTTTGGAGCATTTCTGGGCACAATTTCAGCTCAATCGGTCAATTAATTTTTGAGATACAGTTGTTTATTAAAGTTCTGAAAAAAACGGTGGGGGGTCAAGTGCATCGGAATCCATTCACGGAGAGAAAACAATCGGAAATAGTCTTGCGATCGCAAGACTTTTCCCGAAGATTCCGACGAAGGGTGCCCCTCGGGTGAAAAAATCAGGAGAAATCCGATTTGAACTCCTTATTGATAATGAATTATCGAAAGGATTCGAATATATAGACTGTTCAAAAAATGTCTCGCGTTCAATCGGGAAAATCCTGACAATTTTCGGAACTTTCTTAAATCAATTACAGTAGACTCCTGCACAGAGAAAAAATGGATTCACTTTAGAAAATAGTTTCGAGATTTTAGAAACTCGGGCAAGGATAAAGCTTAAGAAAATGTTCTTAAGCTTCATCCTTGCCCGAGTAGAAATGTTGTCGGTTTCCCATTGGTTATCGATGAGGTGCAACCGACATGGTCACTGGTTCCAGATAGGTTTCGACCAACAAGGAACTCATGAAAACATCACGCAGTTACCTCACAAGTTACAAGTACGTTGTAACCCATAAAAAACTCACGTGATTATTTATCAACCTCATTATTATTAACAATTTGTCAATGATGAATAACTCATTGATTGCCATGGGAAAGCATGCCTAATGATAACAATCGATTTATACACACAGAAAGGAAAAAAAAATCACTTTATCGGTGAGTGGTCACCCATCCAATTCCGAACCTTACTCGATGTTACTTAACTTTGGTGATCGTCTGTTGTTCTGAGGTCCAAGTCCACTATCTTGTGATTCTTGGGAATATAACATTTAGATATTCTAGATTAGGCGAAGATTCGGATTCTCTGATGATTGACATATGATTTTGCCTAAACCGTAATTATGACCCTTGCTAATTAATGAACCTTATTTCTGACCCTCGCGATTCTTAGTTGTGATCCTTATTTCTGACGTTCGTTCCTGACTCTTGTGACCCTTATTTCTGACGTTTATTTTTGACTCTCATTTCTGACCCTAGTGACCTTTATTTCTGACGTTTATTTTTGAATCTCATTTCTGACCGTCATGACCCTTATTTCTGACGTCTATTCTTTATCCTCATATTTGACCCTCGTGACCCTTATTTCTGACGTTTATGTTTGACTCTTATTTCTGACCCTCGTGACCGTTAGTTTTTACCCTTTTTTGTGAGCCTCATTCATGACCCATGTGACCCTTATAAGGGACAAATAAGTGACAAAGAGGTTGAGCTACATAAGTTAGCGATCGGTGGTAAACTTATCTGTCACCCACAATGATCATTCCTAGTAGTATTGTTGCGTTTGAAGCTTACAACAAAACTGCAACAAACTCATAGGTTCCCAATGCACATTGGTGGCTCCTGACAAAATTTCTACTCGGGTGGTGGGATCATAAATCTAATGAATTTGGAGATTGTTTTTAAGACCAAATATTTTCTAAAACCAATGCTGAATTTATCTTAATTTAAAAAAAAATTCAGATTAAACTAACAACGACTCATGGGGTGGTCGATTATGAAAAACTAGTTACGGTCGGACCAGGATCGACTTGAAGAAAGTCGATTGTGACTCCATTGCCCGCATATTATTCACATCAATCGACCCACAATCGACCAGTTTTTGAGTCGTTTCATATAAGTAAATAATACGAAGTCAATCGAGTAATAATCGACTCAAGGATCAGTCGATTCGCCCACTAGAATTATGAAAACTATTATGAAACGACTAAACAACTAGTCGATTGTGGGTCGATTGACTTGAATAATGAGGACAATCGAGTCACAATCGACTTTCTTCAAGTCGATCCTGGTCCGACCGTAAGGAGTCTTTCATAATCGACCACCCCATGAGTTTTGGTGCAATAAATTTTTGTCATTCGAAATTCACTAGCTATCAACTTCCTATGAAGTCGATTCATCTTCGATTCCATCAATAATCTGAGATCTGAATCGAACTACACTCGCATACGAATCGATATACTGATCAACTCGATTCTACAATTGACACTCGATCGAATCTCAATGGGGGGATTGGCCAGGGGTGGCGGCGCCAGCTTACGGAGGCTGGAAATGGAGGGCTCAGCTGACGATCTGGAAAATATCTGAGGATGCCTGGACCGACATTGGACGTCCATGGAAAAATGCATCCGACGATGGAATAATTATTTCTAATTTTATTGAAATGATTGGGGAGGTTTCGACTCCAAATCGGTGATTGTCCCACGGTTTGTAATGGACATGATTTGACTTATTTCACTTCGTCACACTCAGCCAATAGGAGCCTCGGACGCCTGTTGGAGCGTTGTCGCGTGGGTTAATTGCATGGGCAATAGGCACTTCTCGTCTGGACGTCGTCGTGGCCGCTGTGCAAAATTTTCGTTTGTCTTAAATTTCGACATAATTTTCGATAGTTAATAGTTTGTGGGACACGAGAGTCGTCAGAGGACTACTTTGCCGTTTTGCGGAGCTTTTGGGGTTGCTGATCGACGGGTATTCTTCTTTTTTTATCGGTGAGCGGTGGTTCTATAGAAAAGAACATTGTCAATTTGCGTGTCTTACAAGGTGTGGAACCAGCCTTTGATTTCAACGGACGCTTGGTCCGTGGCGTTGACGCCATTAGAGTTTTCCATGATTTTCGGCTGGTTTTCACTACTCGTTCGACAGAGGAATATATTTTTCATCATGCTGTGACGAAAAGTGAACTTTTCGACATGCGCCGCGTGCCTAAAAGTCCAATTTCCGCCACATTGTGATGAAAAATATTGTTCGTAACTCGTGAAAAAATGTTTTGCACTCGTTACGAAATATACCATTTTGCCACTGCTGCTACGTTCAGCCCGTGTCGAAAAGTGCTTTTTCGTTTACTAGTAAACGAAAAATGGCACAGTTCGGCACTCGCTGAACGTAACATCAATAACAAAAAATATAGTTCGGATACACGTGCGACGGGGTGTTTCAACTCGTCGCACTTGTATCGAAATATACTATTTCAGGTCCATTCAAATCTTTACTCTTGGATATCGCTCATTTGTCGGCGATTTAGTTTGTTAAAATTCTATCGAGTTCAGTGATTTTGACTGCAATTTTGTGTCATTTATTAGACACTCGTTTCGCCATCGCCATGTGATATTATCGATTTTCCGGCGGTTTGAAATCTCGAGGTCAGTTGTGTTATCTCCTCGGGATTATTACTTTTGTCTCTCAGCTAACGTTTGGCCAATTTAGCATCGCTTTCATTTTCGGCCTAAATAGTATTTCGTTTGAGAATTAATCGTGTTTTCGGAAATGGGATTGTAGCGCATTTTCGGCGCTCGAGTTTTATTTCGTCGCCGACTGATCTTCTGTCAGTTGGCGGTTTCCGTTGTTTATATTCTCACGAGGCAATCCCCCTCTCAAACTCACGTGGAGTTGCCTCTCCCTATTGGGACCGCTAATTACCGATGGCGGCGCTCGTTTTCACCAATATGGACGATTTTAGGCTTCCCATATACACGCTAACACAAGCCCAAATTGGGTTGTATACTGTCTGTGTGCAGCCCAATATCCGCCATTCATAGGTGGCGTTTTGATATTTAGCGTTTCCAATCGCCACTTTGGTGGACGCGCTGAGCGCTCGGGGTAATAGTAGTTCCCTACTCTGCGATTATTTGACTCCGAGTAAATTGACTAGTGATTTTATTTTCTGACTATCTTTTGACTTTCTCTGACTTTAATTTTTAATCTTGACTAGTATTTTATTTCCGGACATATCGCAGAGCTAGAGGTTGTGTTGTATCGAGTCATTTGTCTTTATTTTATTTATTTATTAATTTTTCCCCGAGTTCGGACGCCAGATTGAGAGACCGAGACGAGGTTTTATTATTGCATTTATAATCTAACTTCTAGTGACTTTGATAAAATACTGAGCTGTCGGCTGCTGTTCTGTGATTTGTCGTTAATTGTGGTTTCGTATTGAGAAAACGAAACGAACTTTTGTTCGTTTTGAGAAAACGATCTGGCGTCCAATTTTTTGGTTGTGAATTTGGACGTCGAGGGCTGCGTATTTTCGTTCCGTTTCCGCAGAGGAGCGAAATACTTCACAGTGAGTATGTATATGTGTGTACTATAAAAAAAATTTTTTTTCGCAATTTTCTTCATAGGAGCTAGATGACATTACATGAAGTTTTGCACGGACATAAATGTTAAGGGGCTCTATTCATCGACACCAATGAAAGTTGAATTATTTATAGTTTGTGAAATATTGGTATTTGTTCAAAAATCGATTTTTCGACGCTCAATCCAAGAATTGTTATCAGAATGAAAAGAATCATGGCTTAAAAATTTTGTATTGATAGCCTCTTGATTCTATCAGAATATGATACGGATCGCATCTATCACTGTTGAGCTACAGTATATATTAGGTGTGTGACTTAGTTTTTGCAGATTTTTCAGTAAATTTATTTAATATAAAAAAATAGAGAACAACGAACATAATCTTGAAAATATTGTCCATCGTTTTCTATGAACTTGCGCCATCTCTCAGGTAACATTCGAATGCCGTCGCGAAAGAAACTTGCAGGCTTCGAGGCGATAAATTCATCGACGAATTTACGCACATTATCCAGTGTTTTAAACTGTTTATCCACTAAGGCGTGCTGCATGGACCGGAACTAGTGATAGTCGGATGGGACCAAGTCAGGTGAATATGCCGCGTGCGGGAGAACTTCCCATCCCAAGTTTAAGAGGGTCTTCTGAGGCGCGCGAGCAACGTGAGGTCCAGCATTGTCATGCAGCAGTATGACTTGCCTGCTTCCTTGCCCAGTAAATGGCCTTTTCCGATCAAGTTCTTCGCTCAGTTTGTTCAGTTGTCGGCTGTAGCGTTCCCCAGTCACCGTCTGACATGTTTCCAGGAGTTCGTAATAAAACACACCCGTCATGTCCCACCAGATACACAGGAGAATCTTCTTTAAGTGGATGTTCTGTTTCGGCGTCGATGTACTGGATTGTCCGGAAGCTACTCACGACTTTTTACATTTGGGATTCTTGTAAAAAATATACTTTTCATCACCCGTCACAAATCTCCACAAGAAGACCTTTTTTTATTGCCGGGCAAGCAGTGAAAGGCACGTGTTCATAAGTTGACCTAGATTGTGTTCGCTCAACACATCTGGGACACACCTTCCAAGTTTTTGGATTTTTCCCATTTGACGCAAACGCTTAGAAATAGCTGTTCGGATGACTCCTAACTGAGCTGCAAGCTCTTGTTGCGTTTGCGTTGAGTCTTCACCCAGTGCAGCTTGTAATTCCGCATCTGTAAACTTTCGAGGCTGTCCAGGACGCGGCTGGTACCTCAGATCGAAATCACCACTTTTAAAACGTTTGTACCAATAATTACACATTTCATTAGATACGACGTCGGTACCAAGAACACTACACATTGATTCCCGTGCTTCAGNGCAGCTTGTAATTCCGCATCTGTAAACTTTCGAGGCTGTCCAGGACGCGGCTGGTACCTCAGATCGAAATCACCACTTTTAAAACGTTTGTACCAATAATTACACATTTCATTAGATACGACGTCGGTACCAAGAACACTACACATTGATTCCCGTGCTTCAGAAGCATTTTTTCCTTGTTGGAATTCGTATAAAATGCAGTGCCGAATGTGCTGTTTATCAGTTGCCATCGTAAACTCTACTATTCTGAAAGGTTATGTAACTTATATAGACTTGTCGTTCCGTGTTCTGAAACCTTTTGTCCGATCCTTTCAAAACCAGAAAAGACCGCGAATATATTTCCATTTTAAATATAATTTTAAGCTCGAAGAAAAAATCTGTAAAAATTAAGTCACACACCTAATAATCGAAATTCTCTCCCGTTTTACTTTGCAAGGGTCGAACGGCGTAGGAGTCACGTCTTACGAGAGTCATACATTGCAATGGTCAAAAATTGCAAGAAACATGATGGAAAATTGGATTAATTCCTACTTTAGCTACGGTACATAAAACCATGCTGCAATTATCAGCCGCCGGATAACTAACTCTGTGCTTACCTAACCGAAACTGATGGACAATATTTGATCAGAAAAAAGGTGTATTGGAATCATGTGGTGCTAAATGCTACTTGATTATCAAAAACGTCCGTGTTAATAATTACCATCCTGAGTCTGTCCAATACAAAATTCAAGTTACGGGCCCAGATTGCTAACTCGAAAATTCTGGCAAATGACGTTGTACGAGTTTGAAAAAGAAACAAGCAGGGGGCCGAGGCTATCCGACAGGAAGCATATCACCGTTACTTTATGTCTTATTCGTCTTTTTCATTCTTTATTTCTACCAATTCCATTGGTAGTAAGCTTCCAAATAGATTCGTTGAAAGGAGAATCTGAACGTTGCCATATCCCTTGCATACTTTTTTTCTGGAACTGTTGTGAAAAGGTACAAATTTCTAAAGATTTGAACGTTAGAACGTCTCATCCCCCAGTAGATTAATCTTGAAAATGGCTAACTCTTGAAAAGAATGACTCTTCAAAAAATTCAATTTTTGAAACACTTTAACCCCTAGAACGTTTGACCTTCCAAAATTGAGAATTGAGTTTCAGTTACATTCATTCCGCACGTGGACACGACTTCTTTATTTTACCTCCCTGGGTTTGAAATATATTCTCGAGTATTTGAAATAGTTTCGATGTATGCATTCCCTGTCCATGTGAGAGGAAGTTTGTTTCCTAAGAATGTTTTCTATCAAAAAGTTAAATATCTCCGTGATCACACTGTCGATTGCGCCTATCCGAAATATAAACCTTCAATATTATGACAGCTATAATCTGTAAGGATATTTTCCCGGGTTGTTCACCCAGGAAAAATCCAAACTACTTTTTAGCCATCCCTATCGCTCGTTTGTTGGGCGCCAGTCGAACCTTCACGGAAGGTTCCACGAAAACCGCCCTCCGAAGCACTCTCGTCTACCCAGAGGACTTTTTGGCTGGACAAGGGATTGCCTAGCTAACATCAGCGTGATACGGTAGAGTGGGCGAGGTCCACCAGGAGTATTACCATCACATCCTCACGAGCCGTTGCCAGCCGTGTATTATGCCTTACAGCATAATCCCCATAATGAATTAAATTCATGCCCCTTCTGGAGAGTCTTTCGACTCTCGCAGTGTTCATTCTCCTCCCGAGTATTTCGACTCGGGAGAGTTTTCAGAGTCAAGCGCGAATCAGCCGGGACTCCTCAGAGTCTGGGACGTCGAGAGGCTGATCTGACCAGGATGGAACTATGTTATCTACCTACGCCCATCCACACTCTCAACCACCAGTCACTGCTTCGGTCATCGCGCCTCACTGCCTCCAGGTAGTACTAAACCGGCGGCGTATGGTCGGGCCGACAGGAGGATTTCTCTACTCCAGGCCCACGGGCCTATACGCTCCCGAATCGTTCCGCCGAGGCTAGATAACGCCGGAAACAACAAAGTCGTCACTTCGCGCGCCAAAATAACTCTTTTTTACTAGCGGGGGATGCAGGAGCATCCCCCTATGCTCGCCGGTTATTCACCGAGGCTACGTGGCGTACGAAACTTCTTCAACCATTCCTCAATCCAGCACACCGAGAAATTTTTCCAACCTCACGGTTCAAGTGCTCGCGTTCGACTACCTCGAAATCTCACTAGGGTCTTGCCTCTTAGTCTGGATATCTCGGCGATGATAGGCCATTCCGTTACCCTATCCCCACCAATCAACCCGATGAGATCACGGAGGTACCAGTCCCTTCACCTGGCTACGTTGGTCCCTAGTCTACCCCAACACAGCCTTTAGAATAGCCCAGTTGGAACGCCTGTACGTCGGGCCACTTTCTAAATTCCTTAAGGCCCTCCCGCCCGAAGGGAAGACAATGCTACACCGCACCATCAATGAACTATGGGAGAAAAACCTCCTCGCAGAAGGCTGGGAGATGGCACATATCTTCCCGATTTTCAAAGCAGGGGAAGTGAATAAAGCATCCAATTATGGATGAATCTCACTTCTCGATATAGGATATAAACTCCTCATGAAAATCATGGCTAGGAGACTAGTGAAATGGGCCGAAGAAAATGGCAAATTGGGTGAAAGCCAAGCTGGCTTTCGGAGAGACCGGAGCACGAGAGACCACATTTTCACCCTGAACACGTTGATTGGCAACCGGCTGCGGATCGCAGGAGAAAAGCTCCATGTTGCTTCCATTGACTTCCGGGCGGCGTTTGATCTGATGGATCGAGGTCTCATACTGAGGAAGTTGTCCAATTTGGGGCTCAGCAGCAAAATCTTCGAGATGATTAAGCGGACCTACAGTAACACCAGGAACAAAATTGTCACGCCCGGAGGCACCACAGACAGCTTTAGCTCCAACTGTGGCGTCGGGCAGGGATGCTCCTTAAGCCCGGTTCTGTTCTGTTTGTTTCTGGAGGACCTAGATGAGGCAGTGGCAAGGAAGCAATCGGGAGGCACAGTTCTAACAGGGGAAAAGGTTTACAACCTGAAATTTGCGGACGACGTGGCGCTTGTCGCGGAGAGTGCAAAGGAGCTAGCAGCCATGTTGACCACAGTGGAAGCCTACGCAAGAAAAAGCCACCTCCAAATAACCGAAAACAAAACCAAAGTCATGGTTTTTAGGAATGGTGGGAGGTTGGCAAAACACGAGGTTTGGACGCTGAATGGAAAAAAGCTTGAGGTGTTGGGTGTGTGAATATGACTCCGCCCTTTTTTATTCAAATAAAACACATTTGCTTGTTTAGAAAATTAAAGAAAAGTTTATTGAAAGTATGCTCCATCTGCAGCTACAACCTTCGCCCATCTTTCAGGTAATTTACGTATTCCTCGCCTGAAGAAATCCTGGTCTTTTGAGCTGATCCAATTATCAAGCCAAATTTTGATACTTTCGTATGAAGTGAACCGTTCTCCCGTAAGATCTGACTGCAGTGTTGGGAATAAGTGGTAATCTGAAGGAGCTACGTCTGGCGAATATGGCGGGTGGAGTAGCACTTCCCAGTCCTGTCCATCTAAATATCTTTTCACCACTTGGGCGGCAAGTGGTTTGACATTGTCATGTTGAAGAATTAATTTACTGTGCCTATACACCCATTCTGGTCGTTTTTCTTTTATGGCTCGCTTTAAACGCATTAATTGTCGTCGGTAAACTTCTCCATTGATAGTTTGAGAGGGTTGCAGCAAATGCAGAGCATAACCTTAGCACTATGAATATTTCTTTTTGGCTGGGATGGGCCGGGTTCACCTGGCTTCACATAAGCTTTTTGACGTTTAGGATTCTCATAATATATCCATTTTTCATCTCCTGTGACTATTCGATGCAAAAATCCTCTTCTGTGCTGTCTTTGAAGTAACATTTCACAAATTGTTTTTCGACGTTCCATGCCTCTTTCTTTCAATTCATATGAAACCTAGTTACCAACTTTTTTAACCATTCCCATTGCTTTTAAACGCTTTGCAACAGTTGATCGTTCAACATTTAATGCTGCAGCCAATTCTGATTGAGTTTGGCAAGAATCCTCTGCCAATAATGCCTCCAATTCAGCATCTTCAAATTTTTTTGATGGTTTTCCATGTTGACATCTTTGGCTTCCGGATGGATGCCACGTTTGGATTCAGCGTTGAGCCGACGTTTCGCAAGACATTGCAGTCTGCATCTTCAGGGCTATGAGCTCCGATTGTGAGCTCCGATGTCTAGGGGTAGTCCTTATATGCCTTCCCTTGTGGTGGTGGGGGAAGGGGAAGGGGGGTGTGGTCAGCCAATCATATGTTTTTAATTGATCAGCTGATCAATTAAAAAACCGGAAGGACGGTTTTCCAAATGGGGCTCACTTGATATAATCGCCAAGCTTCGTTGAGATTGGTCAAGGAGAGAATAATAGCGGCTAAGAAGAACCTGGCCCATCTCTCCAGACTGCTTCCTCGATCTCCACCTTCTTCTGGCTCAGACGTTGGAGTCTCAGCTGTGGGAGACTCTCGATCGTGTTACACACGAACAAGCAGTCCGAACAGCTGAGATGAGAACTGAGAGTCAGAAGGGTAAGTTCAAGAAACTGATCCCCCAGGAGAAGTCCCAGATTCTCACTCACACTGTGAAGAATCTAAGTAAATTTGAACTCAATGAAGCACAAGTGTCTGTGTTGGCGAAAGGACACAACTTCGCTGTTGCCCCTAAAAAGATCCCCACCGAGGAAATCATCAGTCGTACCGAGACACCGATTTACCATCTTCCTCAGGAGACCAGCAATGAGATCCGGAGGTAGTTGTCTAACATCCTCCACAAGATCACTCCCCCTGGTGACAATATCACCAGGGAGGAACGCCTCGCACTGCGTAGTCTAAAGGAGAATAATGATCTGATTATTCTAACGACAGACAAAGGCAATGCCACGGTGGTTATGGATAAAGACGACTACTCGGGTAAGCTCAGGACGATGTTGGGTGACTCCAGAGTTAACGTTAAACTTAGGAAGGACCCTACTCGTACAATTGAGCGAAAAACTGCTGATCGGCTGAAGAAGGCTGGTTTCTCGGCTGACCTGACGAAATTCCTCACCCCTACAGAATCCTTTCCTCCTAGACTCTATGGACTCCCCAAAATCCATAAAGAGTCTGTTCCTCTCCGTCCCATTGTCAGCAACATTGGAGCGCCAACTTACCAGCTGGCCAAGTTTCTCACGAAACCACTCCAAAAGTTGACTGGCCTGAATGGTTCATACATTGAGAAGTCATTGGATTTCGTCAATAAACTGAGAAATATCCGGACTTCTCCAGATGATGTCTTAGTGAGTTTTGATGTAGAATCTCTGTTCACTAACGTTCCAATTCCAGAAACCTTGGAAATCATCAAGATATCCAAAAACATCTTTCAGTTCGAAGGAGAGTACTATGAGCAGAAATCGGGAGCGGCAATGGGTTCTCCCATTTCCCCGATTATTGCAAATATATTCATGGAACACTTCGAGAACGAAGTATTGAAGTCAGCACCTCAGAAACCTACTGTATGGTTCAGGTATGTGGACGATACCTTTGTCATCTGGCCACATGGAAAGACTGCTCTAACTGAATTCCTGGAGTTCTTGAATACTCAGCACGTGAGCATCAAGTTCACTATGGAAATTGAACAAGATAGATGTCTTCCATTCCTAGATGTCCTGGTTCGACGCAACGAGGACGGCACTCTAGGCCACCAAGTATATCGCAAGCCAACCCACACAGATAGGTATCTCAATGCTACCTCCCATCACCACCCCTCCCAGAAGAATTCCGTTATTAGCTCCCTAATGTATAGAGCACTTACAATCTCTCAACCCTCCAACGTTGACAGTGAAGTTGAACATCTTGAGATAGCTCTGACCAAGAATGGATATAACATCCAACAAATTCGGAAGGTCAAGCAGAAGCTACAGAGCAAGCTCTCATCTCCCGAAGAGGAGACTAATCCTGAGGAAAACCAGGAAAGACCAAAAGTGGCCCTCCTCCCCTATCTGAGAGGCACAACAGAACGCATAAGTAGAGTACTTGGCAAACATAACATTCGAACGATCTTCCAGCCTCCAAAGAAGATCGGACAGATGCTGCCAAGTGCAAAGGATCCAAGACCACCTCTGAGCACACCAGGAGTGTACGAGATCCCCTGCTCATGCGGGAAAGTGTACATTGGAGAAACCGGGAGGAAGATCAGTACACGGATCAAGGAACACCAGCGGTGCTCCAAATACGGTCACTTAGAACAGTCTGCCCTGGCTGAACACTGGATGGACACTGGACATACTATCCAGTACGACCAAGCCAGAATGTTGGCCAAATCTCAAGGGTATTTCGAAAGGAAATACCGAGAGGGTTTGGAGATCCATAAAAACCCTTACAACCTCAACAGGGACAGAGGATATCAAGTGAACCCCATTTGGAAAACCGTCCTCCCGGTTTTTTAATTGACCAGCTGATCAATTAAAAACATATGATTGGCTGACCACCCCCCCACCCTTCCCCTTCCCCCACTACCACAAGGGATGGCATATAAGGACTACCCCTAGACATCGGAGCTCAGAATCGGAGCTCATAGCCCTGAAGAGGCAGACTACAATGTTTGCGAAACATCGGCGCAACGTTGAATCCAAATGCGGCATCCATCTGGAAGCTAAAGATGTCATTAATCATGGCCGCGAAAGCCTCAAAACAAAGGTTTTCCATGTTCTCTGTCCTCAGCGCCAAAATCATTATTTTGAAATCGTCGAAACCATTCCTTGCAAATTTTATTAGATGGAGCATGCTCACCGTAAATCTCCACAAGCAAACGATGAGTTTTCGCTACACTTTCCTTTGCAATATAATAGTGTAATAACACTCCCCGCAAATGATGTTTACTTGGAACGAAAACCGACATTGTCACGGAGGTAAAAACACTTGTTACTTACATTTCAACCAAATGTCACGTAGTGCGTTTGACAGCTGACATAAAGTACTATAGAATACAAGTGATGCCATTTATTAGTGCATGTAAGCAATACTAAAAACGACATCTGCTGGGAAAGGGCGGAGTCATATTCACACATCGTTTAATTAAGGAGTTCAAATACCTTGGTTTTCGACGCGCGGTACTTTTGAAACCCACACCAAAAAGCTGGCCAGTAGAGCCAGGCTGGCTACCAACCGTACCTGGGGTATTATGAAAAGGGCCAGGAGAGACATTCTACACAGGAGACTTTAGGTACTGGATGTCATTGGTAAGTCAGGCTGTCTGTATGGGATAGAGTTGTGGTGTTGGAGCAGAAGTGAGTCAATGCTCAGGATGCAAAGTTCCTAAGTAAAAATGGCGATGGGTCTGGCATCGAACACTCCAGCATACATTTAGAGATTTGAAGCAGGTCGCCGCAGCATTGAAATAGAGGCTCTGATGAGGACGTGCAGGTATTTGACGGATATCATGGAGATGGGGGTCGAGAGGTGGCCAAGCAAAGCTCTAAGGAAAGAAATACGGTGCATTCTCAACAACTGCCCGTCAAGACTTGTTGGGATGATGGTGAGGGCTTTTGATGGAGCAGGGGACGGCATCACCCCAAGACGCATCTAGAATCGTGATGAGCTTAGTTGGTAAGAGTGCCCGGCGCGTATCTGGGAGACCCGGGTTCGATTCCCGGCTGGGTGAAACGGAAATTTTTTCTCTCTCTAAATTCTAATTCTCTTAGAATTTTTTTTTCCTCAGGGTGTGGTGCTGCATAAAGCCATGCATTGTCGGAACTCAGGTGAATGAGTATTATTGGTTTCAATGTCATGTGTTTTATCACACATGATTCTGGGTTTTTTCCAGGGTCAATGTACATGTGCACCTCGCAGGGGCTACACGGACGTATTACCTGCGTAGGCAGTATTTCCGTGCACAGGTACTGTTCATCGAGCCTCTTACAATTTCCCAATTGCTCTGATGTCATCGGAATGAACTGCTGCGTCGGGCCATGCATGACTAACAATTCGTTCTCGGGTTGAATGTACGAGAAGTAACCTTATACTGTTTTGACTGGCAGGCCATGCGGTTTGTACATGCTGTAAATCTGTGAGTTGACCAGCGGTATCTCCAACAGCATCACGATTTTTGTGTTGAACGTGTGTCTGCTGACGGTGGAAGTTCTTTTCCGCTTATGCATACTGGCAACTCTAATCTCTGTGGGAAAGCTGAATCCCATTGGCAATTTTGCCTTTTTCAACATATGTACCAGATGTTCTTCTCAGAGAATCCCTGTCCCTAGGATCCTTCTCTCGTCGTCTGTTAAAAGGTGCAGAATTTTCTTAGCGTCCTTCATAACTCCGTCGAATACTGCTGTAATGACCATGAAGTACCCATCCATGTCATCGCGGACAAGGGTCGTGTTGAATCTCGACTCCATGCGTTCTGACAACTATTTTGTCGCATTCAACAGAATTTCCTCATTCCGCTGCACGATCTCTTCCGTGTGTTGGAGTCGAAAGAGTGTAACATTTATTACTTCAATTTGATTTTTTGTGACATCATATGAATTCCCTTGCTCTCCTTCGAGACGGTTGAGGCGTTCGTGAATTTCTTTTTGCATCAGACGCGTCCATTGTGCCAAATAGTGACTTGGCCACGCTGCCCAATCCGTGAATCAAGCCTCGATGATCTCTGTCGGGTTTACCAATACCAAGAATCCCGTGAATCGTCCTTCTCAACTCCGTGTGGTCACTCATTCGCTCTCACAGAATCGTCCGAAAGTTTTCCCCTGACTTTTCAGCTTTCGAGAACAAAATCTGTGTCAATACGTAGTGACTCTCGAATTGATCCGCTCTTCGTAACCAAGGAGTCACATCAGTCGTCGCTGCAACAGTCCAGGCACGATTACTCAAGAACAATTTACCAATAGATTCAAAATGCAGGCCTGGAGTGTGGACAAATTTATCAACAGTATGTCCCTCCCCCTTTATAATCGGGATCATGCTGCTCAGCATGATCAACATGAAAGAAATCGTCAGGACGCGTAGTTCCCTGTCTCCCTCTTGCACTCCCTTCTCTCCACCTGGATTTCTTCGAAATCGTTGGGTAGTTGAGTCTGCTGATCATCTGAGACACAAGTGATCAAATCGATAAATGCCCTCAATCGGTTAACGTAAACCTTAACCTCCTTGTTCTTTGTTGTAGGAACGAATGGTGTAGTTCACATCTGAATTTTTCTCCGTAATCTCATAAGGTCCGAGCTACGGTTGCGTCAGTTTTTTGGACCTCCCACGTCGCACGACTTCATTCTTCAACAGAACTCTGTCACCAATGCAGAAGTTCTTATCCTCAGCGTCCTTATCATACTGCTTCTTTGCAGTCTCCTTTGAGGCGTTCAACTTTTCCCTCACAACTTGATGCGACGCGCGGAGTCGTTCACGCAACTCCTGTGCATAATCATCGTATGAGTACGTGGGCCGTGGCGGCTGCTTAATGGACACCGGTAACTCAGCGCGCCTCCCGTACAGTAGCTCGAATGGTGTTCGTTTCGTGGCGATATGCGGCGTTGTATTGTACGAAAACGTCGCATAAGGCAACCATCGATCCCAGTCACCTTGATCCTCATCGATAAAGCTTCGTAGATATTCGGCTAGCGTGCGATGAGACATCTCAAGTGCACCATTCGTTTGAGGATGGTACGCCGTTGTTTGAATCTTCTTTACTTTAAGAAGACGACAGACGTCTTTGAAAATTTCACTTGTAAAATTCTTACCCTGATCTGTCAGCGGTTTTGAAGGCGTTCCATGTTCACAAATAATTTTTTCAGCGAATGCTTTCGCCACCGTGTTTGCTTCTTGATCGGGAATCGGCATAGCTTTGCTGAATTTCGTCAAAGCATCCTGGAATGTCAAGATATATTTGTTCCCGTCATCAATTACGGGTAGTGGACCAACAATGTCCATTGCACACTGCTCGAATGCCATCTCTGGAGTCTCTCCAATCTGCATAGGAACCTTCGTCGTTTTACCCAATTTATTCAGCTGGCATTCCTTGCAGTTTGCAACATATTTCTCTATGCCATTCTTCATACCCTTCCATTTGTACTTCAACTTCATTTTCTCGTGCATTCGTTGCACGCCAGGATGTCCATCAAAAGGTGTATCATGATATTCCCTCATTATCGTTGGAATATCTTCTGCCTCTGGAGTGATTTTCTCCTCAGATGTTTCAAAACCCTCGGTTTCAATATTATCACCTTCGGCATTCATCCTTTCCTGCTGCGCTCGAGTTATGACATAAATTCGACTTTTGTCGAGAAAGCTGTTTTGCACTTGTCGTCCTTCTTCACTGATGAAATCCTGAAGCCAAATCCAGTGTGGGGAAATACTTCGCATTCCCGAACTGATCCAGAATATCGCAAATATTCGGCAGTGGGTATGAGTCACCGATAGTGATGTCATTCAATTTACGAAAGTCAACAACTCGTTGACTTTCCCTGACGCATCGGGTTCCTTTGGAACCACAAGTAAGGGTGCATTCCATTGGCTATTACTTGGAAGAATCACTCCGTTTCTCAGCATCTCCTTTACTTGACGACCCACCTCTGCCTTCTGAGACTGCGGCAATCGATGCGGTCGAACATTCACAGGTGCTGCCCCTGGAACAATAGGGATAAAATGTTCCAAGTGATTTGTGATGTCTGGAGGATCCCCTGGAAGTTGTACGATGTTATTGAACTCTTCCAGCATCTTCAGAAGACTCCCGTTCTAAACGATTCAGATGAGAAAGCCTCAAATTTTCGTAAAGGAGTCTTATTCGATCTCGCCTCCCTCCATTCCCTCGTCTCGCATGCATCAGCAGTATTAGCTCAGCTGTGGGTAATTCCTCGAGTTTCATAACCGGCATGTTTAAAAATACGTCATTTTCCGTAATATTCATGATACAAACGATTGCACGGCCGTCACGTGGCTTCGTAAGGCATTCACCCAGAAACACGCCCGGCTGCAATTGTCTCTTACGCACAATCCCACTTTTCGTACTCAGCGTCGTCGCCCAAGCTAGAGTTTCCCTTCTAGCCTTCATCAAAATTGGTTACTCAGGTGGAAAAAGTTGCAAATGTGTGCCATTGATTACAACGCACCTCCCAGGTTCAACAGATGTAACTAAATCCCGAGACTGGAAAAAATCCTCTCCAAGGATCCCTCGAAAGCATGGGAAATTATCAGGAACAACATGGAATACATGTCCTAATTCCTCGCCGCCAATCTTCAAGTAAATCTCAACTTTCCCAAGTGTCCCCACATCTTGATTGGGAATTCCACGTAGCGTCCTCCCCCCGGGCTGCACCTTCACATCTCCCGTTTTTATTACCGATATAGCAGCCCCAGAATCTGCCAGGAACATCGTTGGTTGCTCGAGCTCATCTGCTGACAAGATTAGATGATTTTTCGTCTTCGAAGGCTCTGCAGACGTGATTTTGCGTCTCCTGGAAGTCGGAATCGTAGGGCTCTGCTGATTTTGCTCCCCATCATCTCCAACTTCATCAGCTTGCATCATCGCAATCTGAATTGCCCCCATTCGCAATACAGAGTCCCCGTTCTGTGAGCCTTTATTTTTAACTTCCCGACCCGAAGGGAGGAAGTTATTTTTAACTTCCCGACCCGAAGGGAGGAAGTTATTCTAGTGACCCCGAAAATCGAATGTGGAAATTTAAGCATTTCTCCACGTTTCATGACCTTTGGAACCACTTCTGACCCTTTTCAGGTACCTGTCTGTATGTGTGGATGTGTGTATGTGTGTGCGTACGTCTGTGACAAAAATTTTGTGCCACGATTCCTCCTGAACAAACGATACGATACGCACACATCATGGAATACTGGAAGACATTTAATCAGCAGTTCACTAGCTTTTTTCGAAATCGACATACATTCAAGAAACAATTTTACTTTTCTGATAAATTACACCTTTTCTCGATGCGGAATACGGCGATGTGTGTGCATGGGAGTGTGTGTGAGTGCGAGCACGCGCACGGATTTTCTTGGGTCACGAAAAAACTATTTGATTTGATTTTTTTTGCAATCGATTCATTCTCATGGAACCTGACCTTCATTATTACATTATGCAAACATTTGTTTCGGCGTTTTTTACGTTTTTGATGAAAAAAACTTGTAAGAGACCGTAGAAAATGGGTTTCTTCTCTTAGAAATAAGAGGTTTTTTTCATGTTACACCTGCAATTCGCTGAAAAATTCTATTAGATTTCTATTGACTTCTCTATGATTTTCTTCTATGGGTATTTCCTCGGAGAAAGATGAGAAAAAGATTGAATAAATACATAAGAAAAAAAAATTAATGAAAGAAAAAACAAATGGTCGGGAAGTTATTGGTGCGACCCGTAATGGGTCACATCCAATTCCACCAACCCCTACCGGTCATACCCTAAAGAGGGAGCGCGCGAAGCGCGCGACCGGGCCTGATTTTTGTTATTATTTTTCCTCATGATATTGTCAGCATTTTTGTTGACCTACTTCGCGCAGTCACTTTTCTCCTTCACCTGCAGCTCCGCGTTGTCAGGAATTCCACATTGTTTTTTCAACTTATAACACGAGGTTATATCATGCCCCGGAGTATGGCAAAATTTGCACACCACCCCATAAGCGTTGATACTGCGCCGATCTGGAACAGGTAAACTCGATTTTCTCTGCGTTTTGCAATCCCTGGCCTGATGCCCTGCTTGACCGCAAGCGAAACATCCTGTCCCCAGAGATAGTCGCCCTGATTGACAATTTCTCCGCCGAGAACACCTGGAACCGCCTCCAAAGTTTCCTCCAGCACCCCCTCCAGAGCCCTTGGAGGCTCCATGAAACCCTGGCATAGTCTTCTCCAACTCGACTGCTCCTAGACAAGCTTCATGCAACGTCTTGTAATTATTTGCTCTGACCAAAATCTGAATCTAACCATGCAAACCCTCCTCGAAATTAGCCTTGGCTAAAGTTGAAAGGGCTTTCCTGGCTCCCATTTTCTCCTTATCCTCCAAGTCATTAGCTAACAGACTTTGTATTCCTTCGATTAAATCAAGAGTGACTCGTTTAGCTCTGGCTGCAAACTTGCTAACGTCTTCATCATGTCGCTGTTGCAGGTCATTGAACTCCGCATGCAATCCCACAAGTGATTTCGTTTTGCCGAATATGGCCTCTAACTCCGTTATCAATTCGTCAAAACTCTCTATCGTTTTATGCTTCAGTTGCACAAATGCTTTGCCAGTTAATTTATTCTTCAAAATTGTTTTGAGGAGTGTATAATGTAACTCAGGCTGTAGCAATTCCTTTGTGCCCTCACATGACCCCAAAAAAGGAATTAAATCGTCAGCACTCTCGCCGTTGAATAAATGTACTAGCTGCAGAGCACCCTTCAGGTCTATAAGCCCCCTCTGAGAGTGACTATTACTAGTGCCAACATTATTATTAGGAGGATTATTTACCCCGGCTGCGTCACGACTGCGATACATCTCCGCCCAAGCCTTCTGTAGCTCGTTCTCCAATCGTTTCCGCTCCTGAGCCTCCTCCTTTATCCTCTCTTGCGCACTCTCCAACGTTTTCAACATCGCCACTAGCAGATCAGTCCCATTTTCCCTGATGACGTCTTGAGTGTCCAAGTTACGAATACCCGAGAGATCTGGTTCTGGCATAACCGCCTGTCCCCGCGGCGGTGAGGTAAAATCACCCAAGATAAAGGATCCCCCCGGTACCGAGAACGGAGTAGACACCGGCATGCTATACTCCTCCCTTTGAAACATATCATCTGCTCCAGGCGAGACTGGTTGCTGCAGAAGTGGCGGTGCCGGTCGCATAGGCGCACCGTCCCCAGCCTGTGGCTCTTGCTGCCCATCTTGCCCCTGCAGCACACTACGTGAAAGTCCTTGGACCCCCTCGGCCAAGGAACTGGAAGCACGGTTCCTTCTACCAAAATTCCAAGCTCTGCGCATCGTGACACCGCGATGAAACCTTTGCGATTCTGTGATTTCCGCAGAAGACTCCGCAGTTGAGTATAGACCCACTCCAGCTGCACACGAATTCCCCCTGACAACTCGGCCCAATTCCTCCAAAGAATCAAATTCATCGCGAATACTGCGATTCTGTGATCCCATAAATAAAAGAACTTGCCTGCCTTGTTAGTCGCGATTCATTCACGTTCCGCCTCTCAAAAACAGTCCTCGAAACTGTCTAAATTCTTTAAAAATCAGCAAAACCAAATCCCAAAAAGATTTCTCCACCAGCTGGATTTCGCCTCTCTTCCCTCGGAAAAGTTGGCTGCTTCTATTCCGGCGTTCCAGAACAGCTCGATGCCCCCAAAATGAAGAACACGTTTCCTCTGAAGTGTAGAAAATATTTAACTCTTCTCTCAATTGCTGTCTCCAACGAAAGTTGATCAGGCCTCCGTTTTTGAAGAACACACGCGCTGCCAACGAATGTAATGTGTGGTAGAATGGTCGATAAATTATGGACTCAATCTCAGCAATTAAGATACTAAAGTTCCTTTATTCCTAACTCAAAGTTTAACGGTTAATTTCGATACAGGAATTAAAATGAATTCAATAATGAGCTACATTGGTAATGAACTCCCGAGGCCAGTGTATTCCCGGTTTTTATCCAAAACCGTAGCACACTTGCCTCGATTCACATGTGCATTGGTATTACAAATCGGTCTCGTGTTGTAATACGATGCTGAATCAGTAAACACCTAATTTCTTAATAATTATGCCATCGAATAATCTGGATCACAACACGTGAAAGAGTTTGAAAAGAAGGCAAAAGCCAAGGAAGGAGAAGCGACAGGGGCGTTATGAAACTATAAGTTGAGGGACGTGGAAACATGCCGGCATCCGGCCTAACGAATTGTTACTTGAGACTATTGAGTTTATTATTAAAGTGTTAATTCTTGTTATTTTTATTATCACTAGTGCACTCGTACACCTCCAACTAGATCGGTTCAATTTATTATCTTATAACGAGTGCACAACCAAGGCAATCTGTAATTTTATTGTAAAAGGTGTAATGCCATACAAAAGGAAATAAATCATTCATTCAAACAAACGAAAATAACGATAAAAATAATAACGGAAATCGGTGTAGAAAGAAATATAGATTTTCCAAAAAGGATTTTCAGGGTAATTTATCATAGAACCATTACGACAAATCCATTCGGGAGCGTATTACCAATGAAATTGGTAGAGAGAGGACAAATAAAAAAGACTAATCACGAATAAAATAACGGTCTGTCGCTTCTGTCGAATAGGCTCGCAACCCTGCTTGTTTCCTCCACTCCAAACTACAAACCAATTCTTCTGAGTATGTGATGTTTTTCAAGCCGTTGATACAAATTAATTATTGGATACCATTTCATAAAATGAATTGCATGCTTAAATTCCATTGGAATGAAAATATTCAAATTCTACAATCAACTACAAACTATTGTCGATAGAGATCCGATGTCATTTTGGCTATAGCTATCAATTAATTCCTACTTGGCCTCCAAAAATCGATTGAATGCTTATTTGGATTCGGATTGAAAAAAATTCAAATCTACAATTAACTACAAACAATTCCAGCTGAGAATCCATAGTCATTTAAGCTATAACTATGAAATAGTTTCTAACTGTCTTTCAAAAACGGATTGCATACTTATTTTCAAGGATGAATTACACCCTTTTCGCCAAAATTCACTTTTTCTGGCAAATTTTTGATCGGATTGATGTGAAAAAATATACCGTTTTTGCGATTTATCATGACTTAATGACTCACGAAATTTCATGACCGTGCAATCATTTTCTTGCGTTTTTACTTCCGAATGGAAGCATTGCAATCGTTCGATTTTCACATTTTCTAATTTTGCTTGGAAATGATGCAGAATGGTCTGAAACGTAAAAATAAGTTTGGTGACCATGTCTGTGCGTGACACTGTCCAGTCGGTGGCCATTTTTTCGTAAGTTTGATAATTAAACGGGAAAAATCATTTCAAAAAGTTTGAAATTTTTTCAGTTAATTAGTATAACTTGAGACTAACTCCATACCAAACTTCAGCTTGATCCGTCCATTAGTTTTTGAGCAATAGCCATTCGTTTTTTAACCTTTTCTCGCAAATATCTCGGAAAATACCCAACCAATTTCAATAATTTTTTCTTTCAAAATGTTCGGCATGATGTCCTCTATCTAAATCACTTAAACATGTATACCCGTTCATACAACGTTTTTGAGATATTTGAATTTTTCTGTTTTTGACTTGAAATCCTTGTTCGCGCTCTAACTTGAGTAAACATTGAGATATCGACTTGAAATTTGGCATGAAGCTGTCTCTGATCATTGCAAGGACCGGTATGGAAGATGGGCTCAATCGGTCAATTAATTTTGGAGATATTCAACTTTGTATGTAAACTTAATGTCTTGAATATCTCAATAACGAGTGAACCGATCTCAATGATTTTTCTTCAAAATATTCGGCTTGTTTTTTTTTATTCTCCTACGCACGATACCGTGAACAAAAACGAAGATAGCAAGCTGAAATTTGGTACGATCATAGCTCTCATAACATGGTTCGACAAAAAAATCCTTGGTATTTGCCCGCAGGATGGAATCAAGTCCACTTTATAGATTTTGATAAGTAGATTCAGGATCTGGCCTTGTTCTGTCTCGTACACGTCTATTTTTTGAAAAAATAAATATTTAAGTTGCCGAAATGGCCAAAAATGCACATCTTTGACATTGAATAATCTGGTGATAAGGAAAAGTTATAATCCAGCAAAAATTGAAAAAAAAAAGAGAAAATCTAATGAACAAACTGGTGTCTTGGAATTTCCATTTGAATGGATGGAAACGGAATTAAAAAAATTTAATGAAAATGAATTTTCGGTACTTTTTAAGGTTATTGAGTGTTTTTTATTTTGTTCGATGTAGTTATCGAATGTCATAATGAATTAGGTTAAAGCAAAATACTTGCTCATGGAACCAATACAAATATTGCAGAATATTAGATTAGGTTTTCATCCCCCTAGTCAAAAATACGGGAGCGTTTCAATTATAAAATAAATCAGTTTTACTTAATTTCAGAAAAGACTGAACGTTAAGTAACATGAAAATCAAATTCATTGCAATGGGAGAGAAAGTACATGAGAGATCTTTATTTGTCAATCACTTTGGATCGCCAGAGTGAAGTTGAATGAAATTTTCTCCATTTCCAAGCGCTCTACATGAGCTTCCAAATAAGACCAAGTTCAACGAATTCTGATTATTCAAGAGACATCAAAGATCGAAAGAGATCCATCTCGTTCTAGCATCCCTTGAGATGAAAATTCGGTTTAGAGAATCAATGGGATTATACAAAAAGGAGTAGGGTTTTGGAATGAACATCTGGACGCAGATCTCCTATGGGTGATATCGCCTTTCTCATTGATTAACTTCCAGCAGTAATCAGAAAGCATGTGTTGGTTGGATGTCCCATGATAACGCGTTTCCATTCTAGAAATATCCTTGTGGAATCGCTCTCTGTATTCATCGCTGACGTCACAAAGATTCTGATAGCAGAAATTGAGATGAGAATCCAAAAAATGAATCTTGAGTGACATGTTGCATCCCATTTTCTTGTATCCCTCCAGCAAATTCTTAACAGAGTCTTCATAGTTGCTTGAGCGATGTTTCCCCAGGAACCCGGAACACACTTCTTTCAAAGACTCCCATACTTCTAGTTCAGTAGGACTGAGAGTTTCATGAAAACGTACATCATTCATGATCTTCCGATTGATTATACAAAAAAACAAACAAACTGAAAAGAAATTGAATTTCGTGAATCATGTTTACTTGGCGTTTTTTAGGAGTAGGGTTTTGGAATAAACATCTGGACGCTGATCTCCTATGAGTGATATCGCTCTTCTCACTGATTAACTTCCAGCAGTAATCAGAAAGCATGTGTTGGTTGGATTTCCCATGATAACGCGTTTCCATTCTAGAGATATCCTTGTGGAATCGCTCTCTGTGTTCATCGCTGACGTCACAAAGATTCTGATGGAAGAAATTGAGATGAGAATCCAAAAAATGAATCTTGAGTGACATATTGCATCCCATTTTTTTGTATCCCTCCAGCAAATTCTTAACAAACTCTTCATAGTTGCTTGAGCGATGTTTTCCCAGGAACCCGGAACACAATTCTTTCAAAGACTTCCATACTTCTAGTTCAGTAGGACTGAGAGCTTCATCAAAACATACATCATTCATGATCTTCCGGATCTGTGGCCCCACGAATACTCCTTCTTTGATTTTGGCATCACTCAGTCTAGGGAATAAATCCTTCAAGTATCCCATTTCTTTATCATTGTTCTCCAATACTTTCACGAAATTTTTCATCAAACCGAGTTTAATGAGGAGTGGAGGTAAATCAATTTTTCCAGGTTGCACGAGAGGTTCATCTGGCCTGCGGAATTCCGTTGGTCTGGAACAAAATCTTTTCGAGCCTCCTCGGTCTTTTGGCAGTAATGTTTCCCCCTTGCTCGACTGTCCCAGAAACATAAAAAACATGGATATTTCGTGGAACCCAATTGCAATTTCATTACAAGAGCTACGACCTTTAGATTAGCACAAATTAGCCAATTATAGCGTTCATATTGGATTTTCTTCAATACCAGTTTAATATTATCGTAGGTCTCTTTCAAACTCGCAGAGTAAGCCACTGGTACTGATGGTTTCTCGTTACCGATATGTAAGAGAACAGCTTTGAAACTTGATGTTGATCCATCCATAAACAGTCTCCATACGGCTGGGTCATGTTTAGTTCCAAGAGCTTCCATGAGTCCATCAACATTACAACAATAGCATAAATCATCCTCTTCGACGAAAAATTCATTAAACTCGTCATCTCGTGTGCGATAACTCATGATACAAACCTCTGGGGTGATGAATCTCCACTCTTCAAATCTAGAGGCCATCAACTCTGCTTTTGATTTCGGTAGGTCCAAGTCCCTGACGAGGTCATCGAGTTGTTCTTGGCTGGAAAGACTGCTGCAGAAGCACAAGAAATGATTTGTTCGGCCTTGGGAGAGAGTGCTGTATCTTATATCACATGTAAAAAGTGGTTTAAAAAAGTTCGGGATAGAAATTTTGATCTCCCGGATGAAGAACGTCCTGGGCAACCAAAAAAAGTTGAGGACGCGGAGTTGGACAAACTACTCAATGAAAATCTCTGTCAAGCACAACAGGAGATTGCTAATACTCTCGGAGTGACTCAATCAGCTATTTCGAGGCGTTCAAAAAGAATTGGGAGGATACAGAAGGAAGGTCGTTGGGTGTCCCATCATCTTACCTCAGCAAACAAAAGTCGACGCTGTGAAATGTCCATGTGCCTACTGACCAGATTCAAACAAAAAGACTTTTCACATAAAATTGTGACTGGGGATGAAAAGTGGATATTTTACGACAATCCTAAGAGGCGAAAATCGTGGGCTTATCCGGGGGACCGTCAACGAGTACTGCAAAATCGAACATTCACGGAAAAAAATTGTGGTGTATTTGGTGGTATTCCAAAGGTGTAATCTATTATGAAATACTCGAACAGGGGTAAACCATCACTGCTAAGCGTTATCAGGACCTACTGGTGAAATTGAGTGACGTTATTGGGAAAAGAGACCTTTTACTGGTAGTGATACGAGATAAGTAATTTTGCTGCAGCGCAACGCACGGCCCCACACAGCAAAAGAAACCCTGAAATTTATCTTCACGTTGGGCTGGGAAATTCTCCTACATGCGGCCTATTCTCCAGAACTTCCGCCTTGAAGGCGCCGCCTTCTGACTATCACCTTTTTCGGGCGCTACAACATCACCTGGTGGATACCTAGTTCCAATCTCCTGAAGAAGTCCGGCAGAGCATTGATGACTTCATCCAGTCAAAACCACCATTTTTTTTCCGAGCCGGAATCCGACAACTGCCCGATAGATGGGAGAAATGCATGCAAAGTGACGGCGGTTATTTTGAAGATTAGATCTGTATTCATTTTTTAATAAATAAATGTCGAAATTGTCGAAAAAAGGCTGAGAATTCAGTCATACACTTAATATATAGTACATAATACATCCCTAAAAATAAACGAAAGAAACGAAGACGAAGATGAAGAGGATTATAACGATTCCGAACAAATCATTCACCAACTAAATTCTCATTGTGAAAAACGTTATCGAAACCATTCATTTTTCCTGCATTAATATTGAGATAAAAATTAATGAAAGTGAGAAACGGTAAGGTATTACTATTCTAGCACCCACGAAAAACAATACGTGCGCGGAGCGCACGCCCTTTTCTAGTAATCTAAAAACAGCATATTCGAAGTCCTGAGATCAAAATTAGTTATCCTGACACAAAAACATGGAAATTTCAAATTTTCCGAATACAATGCTCCCATTTGGAAGCAGAAACCTCTCCATACATAATAGTAACCCTCGCTCCCCCATATTATATATGTATATAAATTTTCTCATACACAAAATTAATTGACTATCAAGTTATTGACATCGAAATGCAGCAATGAAATATCGAGATATCGAGAGAGAATATCGAGTCATAATAAAAGACCGAAACCTCAACCAAAACAAATCAGAATATAACGTGTTTAGTAAAATTGGGCGCCACCAGCATCCCATCACACCAGAATTTCAAAATATGAGTGGAGGGGGAAGGCACCGCCCTTACCAGGAGTAAATATCCCGGTAGTAGCTGTTTCACACATACGTCTTGGCTCGTATCAGAACCGCGATACTTTATCAGGATATAAACTATATATTCTATAAGACGGTCTAGCGTTATGAGGGCTTTATGCTATATTGTCAGATATTTTGGCTACAAGTCGCCCAATCTGGCAACTATGGCTATATGCAAATCATGACTGCTGAAACTTCCATGAAGATTATTGATCACAGAGCAATTAAAATTATACACAAAGTTGTCATACAAGCGTTGTTACGGATACTACCATTTGCAATATATAATCAATGTGAAAGGGTTTTCCAAATAGAATTTTCTGGATCACTATGCGGAGCGATTTTTTGACTAATTCTTTACCGGCAATGATGCTTCCGTCGACCGAGCCAGAACTCCGTATCACAACCCATACATCTATTTACAGCATGATCGGGCACCCACAAAGTGGGAGCTGGTCCAAGCTCCTCCACGGCCTCCCAAGACATGTCAGAAGGCAATGATTCACCGTGATCACCTGCGCTGCCTACGGAATCGGGCAATGAACCCTAAAACAGTGAAAATCGATTAGCGAAAACTATTCTGAATCCACATGAGGTAGGTCACAAATAAAAATACATTCTTCAATCAATTTTTAACATCCATCAACAATTACTTTCTCCAATGGAACCCTAACCATTTTACTGATGATGCTGCAGTCCAATGAGCTAAAAATGTACCTTCACTAGTAGTTACATCTCACGATGCACTTCGATGCTTGGAATTTGATCAATTCACCTCAAAATGGGAAGAAAATTTTTTTACTCACAATTTCATCAATACGATCAGTATCTGCACTGTGATTAGTACAGACTTTTTGTATAAGCGCCAGCCGTGTTGTGTGCAGCTCCTTTCTCAAGGCTTCCTCTTTCACCTATTTCACGCACAAATAAGGAGGAAACCACGAACGAAAATTAGAAAGCCATTCCAAGATTAAGGCACTATTAAATCATATCTTTCTGACCTTGTGTTCAACGATGATTTGTTGGACACGCAATTGAATGTCACAGTGAATTACTGGAAGTCCGTCTACGTCGTCTAAACTGTCAGGACTGTCGAGGCCAAGGTCTTGATGGGTTGGGGATGCTGGACAAATGCTACTCGGAGTCCTTGACATCAATCCAGCACTCGTATCACTGACATCACTACCATCTTGGTTCGAACAATTGCACGAACATTGATTGCGGTTTATTCCATGATTCTCTATCCAAGGAGTTACGTTGCCCTGCAGTGATGTCACTTGTAATCTGAAAAAATCAAAAAATGACTTCGAGAAAAAAAATTATTCTTCATTAACCGAATAATGCATTGTTAAAAAGAAAGTCAAGTTTTCAATACGATGTTCAACATAAAAATATTGTCCTGTTATTAAGGATGTTTATCCAAAATCGCAAGTACTGGAGAAAAAAAAATTTTTTTTTTAACTGAGATAAAAATATTCCCTTTACTTTGATACAAATTTTAAACCACCAACCCATGTTCATTATTTAGAAATGAAATAGACAAAATGCACCAAATGCATGTGCTAACATGCGCTTATATGAGATAGAATCATTCAAATATTTCCTCTTTTTACCCGGGTACCCCAGATTTTTCTCTGGCCACTGGATTCAGTATGATTTTACACATTACCCTCTATTTTTATTTCTATTTTTAGAGTCTTCTAGTAGGTGAATTATCAATTTGAACATAAATTCATTCATTTCTGCCGAGACTATTGCGATTAATTTTTTTTTACGTTATAAAAGTTAGTTTTATATATTCTGCTGTCAGTCGAAAAAATGGCAGAATTTTCCTTGACCATGAAAACAAACACACATTTACCGACAATTTACTGACACTGGCTAAACATCCTTAAGTAATAAAAAAACTTCGAATTTTTTTGGAATTGACAATTGTATTTTTATAATTCATTCTAATGTTCATGTCCTTACGCATGTTTTCCTCCATTAAAGTTTACAAAGGACGGTTCAGTATTTGGTATCAAAGTATCGGTTGAACTATCCACTGATATATTAGCCGGTAAATCATTGGCCACCTGATACACAGGATAAGTCTCTTTATGTGCATCAGCTCGTAATGGTTTCGTGTCTTCTCCACAAATATTCTCGTCTGTGTTTACATCTTCAGTCTTATCTGATTCATTTATGAGATTCATCGAATCAAATTTTCTACAAAAATGAAAACAAAATGTAAAGTGCAACATTAATATAGAAAAATGCAGGAATTGTAATGAATCAATTTCCCCAATGCCATTTAACAAGCCAGTTGCTAATTTCTTCTCAATTTCTCCCTTTTCATTTCATCAGATTATTAACCATTACACCGAACCTCTCTGAAATCGCACGTCTACCATACTCCGCGGTCTGTCAAACCGCTACTTCGTCTGGATCGCATTTCCCATTTGTTTGAGCGAATGAATCACTCTTTTTTGTAACTGAAGGTTCAAATGAGGGCTAAAACGGGGAAAGGTTAAATGATGGAAGGGTTGAACAGAAGAGGCAAAATTTATAAGTATATTTAATTTCATTGTTTTCCTTCGCACATAAATGTTTGTTGTGAACATTTTTTCACAAAAATCTCGACTGTTAATACTCGATTATCGAACAAATAAAGATATGCCATTCATTATGAATAATTGGTGCTAATTATTATTTTTTATCTAACTTCCTCAGGCCCGGTTGCACCAAGCTCGGTTATCCAAATAAACCCCAGGGTAAAATTTATCCTCGGGGTCACAATTTTTCAATATTTGACCCGAAGAATAATTTTTTATTTATCCTGTAGCCCCATTTGAGTTACCACTCATTTAACCTTGGGATTAAATTTTATTTTTTGATCCTGGGATAAATTTAAGATACTCTCCCGGGTAAAATAATCCATCGAAGATCCAAATTTACTTTTTTTCTTATCTGACGTGTTCGTTACCCGGAGCTGGTGCAACCGGGCATTAGGGAATAAATTTCACTTTTAATAAATCCAGTGTAATGATTTTTGAAACCTGTATTCCGCTTATCAAGTAATGTAATATGATGTCGATGTATATGTTTTTATGTACTGTGATCTTTTCTTTACAGTAATGGTAAAAAAAGAGAAATGCATTTCTTACTGTAGTAAAAAAAAATACATATGTAACATAGTATATATGTATATGGGACATTCCATGTCAACTCAGTCACCCTGAATTTTTCGGGTTCTCAGAATCTTGAATTGACATGCTCGCATTCAAGTACTAGATAAGTACATGCTTTCCCTAAATTTTCGTTTCTTTAACATAAATTGCTTGTCTACAACATGTGTGAAAAGCTCAAATTTTTGAAAAATCATATCTCGCGAACAAATTGACGAATTTTAATAAATATAAAACGATTTTTCTCATTTTTTCATGTACTATATGAAAAAAGTATACCAGTACTGCGAGGGCAAGTAATAACCCATTTTGAGAGGTTTGAATGGTTCAAATTCTACTGTTACGCAGGGGCCAGTCGAAAATCAATTAATTCTTTTTTTTCTCGATAGATAATGATAATTCCCAATTTTTTCGGGATATTTTGAAATGTGATATCGATATAGATGAAAAAAAAAAATTTTCCATAAAAAATTATTTTTCGACATTAACGGCTATAATTATGCAAATCACCTATGAAACTCACCACTTACTCCTGTATCATACATTTTTACTCAATAGATAACGTAACTCCATTATCAAATTGAAATAAGTAGAATATAATAGTTTTAATACGACTTAAATTGATGAACATCGATTTCGAGAAAGAAAAAACGACTTAAAAATCTTCGATTTTCATGTCAGATCGCTAGGTATAAGTTAATACTTTCGTCGACTTTTCTTCGGAAAAACTTCTCCACTAGCCGCTGCTATCTTCTAATTAATAATTGTCCATCTTCTCCAGGGATGAAGCAATGATTTTTTTCGATGGCTGCAATGGCCTTCGCACTGTTGAATCTTTGTTTTAAACTGTCCTAGATTAAACTTTGTGTTCTTCTTTACTACAAACAAATACATCAAGATCTTTGAAGTGATCTTTCACCCAGAAAAACAGACCACTAGGTGTGAGGATAGATTCCCCTTGAGTTATTTGCAGACTCCTTCGCCTCGCTCCCCTCTTCAAAATTGCCCCTACTCCATCACATGCCGTTTTACCATGTGCAGTCGCATGATAATGAGCTTCCGCTTCAATTCCAAAATCATCTCTGTGGGACAACAGATTTGCAATTTGGTACCGATTCTTATAATGTTGTGCAGCTCCATCGGTAACATAAATCAATTTTGTCACCACCTCACAGACTTTTCTTATGTGCTCTATGAAAATCTTTTGCATCACGTAAACCGCAGCAGTATCGTGGACAAGACTATCAGATAGAAGGACTAGATTTCGATGGCGAATATCTCTCCCCTGACGATAATAATAGACCATTGAATGTACAGTGCAATGGTCATTATTATAATGAAATGAATGAGCTGCGTCCTGAGAAACGAAGGAATAATTCTCGGAGAAATCACACTGAGCCAGAATCTCTCTTTCAACTAAATTTTCCTGTCGCTCTTTCACATAGGCTGTTTGCTCAGTGGCAATGAAATGATGAAATTTCAACGCTTTCAATCATTCACAAAGTAAATCAATGAATTCACTTGCTGGGAGTTTCTGAGTCTGCAATGTTGCTCTATCCACAGTTTGCCACATTTTGAATTCCAGTTTCAATCATAGCGTAGTTGCAAAGTAATTTTTCTAATTCAAGTGATAGCACATCAACTCCCGGACAGTTTTGGCATTCATCTACATGGCATGCAGGTATTGGATTGGAATACGTGAGCTTCGCGAGACGATCTTCGCAGTTCGTAACAGTAGAAATTGAATCTTCTGTGAGAGTGGAAATATTGATGGCATCCAACATCAATTTGCAATTTTGGTGGTACGTATAGACGCAGACAACGTGCGTACCACTCGTTCCTGCCAATACACAATGTTTCGGTCTCAACTCCGCAAACTTACTGAACCCCACAGGAGATTCCGGATGAGAAGTTTCATATTGTTGATGCAGGTTTGCCAAATTTTCAAGTATCAGCCTTTTCTGCATAATTTTCTTCTCGTCGTTAATTCTAACGGATACTTTATCTTTGATTCCTGGCATAATTCGACTGTTATTCTCGTCAAACGTGTAAACTTTCTCAATAGTTTCATCGGGTAATGATTTTCCTGCTTTCGCGACGGCCGAAGCCAATACTCCTCATTTCTCTCAACTTTTTCGCTCTCTGAGCTATGCGTCTCGTGGCTCCAAATTCTTCACTCACTCTCCGAGTATTCCATGAAAATGGAGCGACTGTCATAATTTGTAGACATTCAGCGTATCCCTCCATACTCTTAAATTTTTCTTTCAGGCCTTTCAACATTTCTTCCAGCTCAACTTTTCGAGGAGAACGTGAATGTTCTACTGTTCTCCTGCTCACTTCATTGTCTGAATCTTCATCTACTGAGAAATCGTCGATTTCCATTGGGTTATCGAAAACTTCATTGAATCCATTATTATTAGGATCAACTGAATGGAAAGGATTACCAGATCTCAATGAACTGTTTGTGATGTTACCGATAGAAATGCCACGAATGGTGTAAGATTTGAAGAGTACCCGGAAGAATCATCGGAGCCCCCAGGCACTGTTGAATCAGATATCGGAGGGAAGGCTTCGATNATTATCCATTGAAAAATAAAAATGAACTCCTCCTATTTTATAACTTCTCCACTGGCACATTACAGACAGACAGATTACATACCTCGATCCAAACTGACGAATAACTGAAGGAGAATAACGATTCAGTCAATTTCTAGAGGAAATTTAACACACTGAAGAGAGAATGAGGGATGATATTGCAGGAGCAAGAATCTCAAGACAACTAATTAGATTCGTACTCATTGTAACCCTTGGAGGTTGTATGGAAACACGATTCCACGAAACTTGTAGTTTTTCAGACCGCTTACCTCCTCCTCCCCCTTTCATCCCCTATGACAGCGAATTATATTGTGTTGATAATTTGTGAAATATCGCAATCCGATTGAAAGTGTACGACAAATACAAGGTCTTCTTTCAAGAACAATCAGACGTTTAATTTTCCTGGCTGCGTGTCGTATCATTTTTCATTTCTTTACGCTCATCAAGGGCGAGAGTTGACGCTGGCTGAGTCAATGATACAGTGGGAAAATTGGACACAGGTGGGATTCGAACCCGACTGAACGAATTGCGAGCTCTTCGCCCTATTGACTGAGCTATTGCAGGCTTTCGATTTCTATGACATCTTCATAACGACTTAAGAATTGATCAACATCGGTATTTCATTGTTAATATCGCTAACATCACTATTAAAAATTTCTGTCTGAAATTTCCGGTGTACTTTCCCGAAATTTTTAGCAAATTCAATTTCTACTGAAATTTCAAGGACTTTACTATGAATAAACTAGGGATTTCACTTGCAATTTCCCCTGAAAGCGGGTGACAAATCAGGAAATTCCGGTAAATATATACATGAATTTTCAGGACATCAGCACTGAATGCGATTTAGAGGGAAAAAATCATGAAATTTCAGATTTCAAAAACAATTCATTGGAATTTCAAATCCATTCAGGAATTTTCGTCTTTGTGGTAGTTAAAATTCTGGAATTTCACTTAATTCTCAGTGAAACCTGAAATTTCATTTTTTTCTCTAACAGAGTAGAGATCTGATGAAAAAATTTATGGATTTAGGATAGCATTCTTCCCCAAACTCAATGGTCATTATTCAAAATAATGTTAAAACAATTATGCTCCTCCTATTTTTAGGCCTGCAACGTGGTTATATCATTGGTTATGTGGATGATTCACCATACGAGTATAAGTGATGAATTGACAATGTGATTTTACTAACTATAGTCGTTCATGTCGAAAAAAAAAAATTTTTTCTCATCTCTATATCGATATCACATTTCAAAATGTCCCGAAAAAATTGGGGATTATTATTATTTATCAAGAAAAAAAGAGAATCAATCGATTTTCGACTGGCCCTTGTGTAACAGTGGAATTGGAAAAATTTAAACCTATGAAAAAGGGTCATTACTCGTCCTCACAGTACTGGCGTATTTTTCGAATAGTACATGAAAAAACGAAAAAAAAACGTTTTTTATTCATTAAAATCCGTCAATTAGTTCGCGAGATATTATTTTTCAAAAATTTGAGGTTTTGACACATGTTGCAGACAAACAATTGATGTTGAAGGAACAAAAATTTACGGAAAGCATGTACTTACGTAATACCTGAGTGTGAGCATGTCAATTCAGGATTCTGAGAACCAAAAAAATTCAGGGTGGCTGAGTTGACATGGAATGTCCCATATACCATATAATATATATACCATATATAGTATATATAATATGCAATATATACTATATATACTATATAAATATATGTTTTATACTGTAATTTTTTTAACAATAAAAAAATGTTACACAGTTCGGTACTGTAAAAAAATCAATATCGTTCTGTACAAAAAATATGTATAGGATAGTATATATGTATACAATACATAATACATCTCTAAACATACAAAAGAACGCAAAAAGCAACAGAGATACGAAGAAGATGAAGAGGATTATGACGATTCCGAATAAATTATTCAACCATTAAATTCTCATCGTGAAAAAATGTTAAAACCAATTTTTCCTGCATTATTATTGAGATAAAAATTAATGAAAGTGAAAAACAGTAAGGTTTTACCATTTTGGCACCCACGGAAAACAATACGCACGCGAATCGCGCGCCCTGTTCTATTAGAAGAAACGTTGGTGGTTTCGTGGATTTATCGGGGCAAAAAAAATCGAAAACGTTTTGTATCGATTGGAACCAATGAAATAGGAAGCTACTGGAAGTTTGAAATTTTTTTCTTACATTTATCAATAGTTATACACTGTGAAAGTTTTGATAGCGGTCCCACAGACCGGGAGTTGAGGATAAAGGTTAAGGTATATCCCTAGAAAACATCTGTTTCTTAAGATTGTCTCCATATTTTTCATAGGTAATGTTTATAATAGTCTCCAACTATTGACGAAAATGCTAACTAACTGTACTACAAAGTTTAGGAGATAATAAATAATGAAATGCGGGCTTTAAACACGCGAGGCATAGGCCAAACGGGGGCCAATGGGTGGTTCCGAACTCGATTTTTCCATCTTATGAGAAAACGGTTCTTACGATGTACTTGAAAAACTAATCCGTAATAGATTGATAAATTCCGTATACGGTGAATTCTTTGGAAAATTTTGTACTACACAATTTCTGTGATATTCAACTCTAAACAATGGAAATTTTGTGAAAGCATTCTTTATTCGATTCGAAAAATTAATTAACAAATAATTTCTTATTTGATTCAAACAGATATTATCACCTGCATCAATAACACATGATAATAGATAAACTCAATAACTTATGAGAATACAAGAAATTCAGTTCTTTAGAATTTTTTCCGAAAATCCATAGGAACTGTCTGGTCCGATTTTCTTGGGATATACCTTAAAAAAGCTAATGGGAAAAAATTACAAAAGTTTATTATTCATGAAATATTTTCAATTAAAAAATCTGTTTACTTTTCAATGGAAATACTCGGATCGCTCAGTCTACGATGAAGAAACGCTACGTGATCCTGAGCATGAATTAAATCCCCATAGGAACGTGTCTTCGTCATTTGCCCCTGGGGTTCTTCGTTTTCACCTGGCTCGATGTCAATAACAGATACTCGTTGTTTGTCCGGCTTGGGCGATATCTCCATAGAACCCAAATATACCTCGGACCAAAGAACAAGGTCACGAACATTGCAACTTGGCCACAATACCTTGAAACAAAGAATCATATTACCTCCTCACAAAAAGAAGATTGATTAAATAACACACATTGATGAGACGAATAAATTTATGGAATATCAAATGATTCAAAATATAGTTTGCAGAGTGGGTAGGGAAAGAGAAATTTTACTAGTATCATTAGAAAATTGGGGAAAGTTGTAATCATCATAAATCGAATTTTCATAGTTAGAACTATTAGAAGAAGAATTAGCAAAGTTGGTAATCTCTTTGACAACAATTGACTGAATTTTTTTTGATTAATTAAACAGTACAATTTCTATTTTTGGATCTGTCTTAGAATAATAAAATTATTATTTTCTAGAAGTATTGCTCAGGAATTACCACATTTTTAGACGGCGAATAAAGATGATTAGCAAAAGAACTTGAACTGAGAAAACGCCAAACAGAGAACGTATGTTCCCTGATCCTCGATTGCAACCTTTCCTGTCTAGTGTTACATAGAAATGTTCCAAATAATTGAGAGTACGTATGTTGTGCAAGTTTCACCTGGAATTGGAAGGAAGGATTAATAAAATTCCTTCCTACATTTGCAAAAAGGAGCAAAGTTATTGAACATTAACGAAAGGGATTATATAAACACTTACAATATACGTCGAAGACATTTGAAAACTGCACTGGAACTGCTTGATAATCTGATGTACACAGTCCAACCACTGTAGAAAAACCGGACACCGTTCATTCGGATCCTCACAACCTACAGTTTGACCGCATCGATCAGCAAATTTGTGTCCGAAGTCTAACCATTCTCTCTCGCAAAGTATTTGAAAACCCTCCATGGTGCGATAATAAGGATCAAGTAATATCTGAGCGAGAGCCACAATTTGTGGTGTGCGATCCCAACCATCACTGCAATGAACAAGAACTGGTCTACCATCGCGTTCGATGGCTGATGCTACTGTGACAGCAGCACGAAGAAGGCCAGACATATGCTGCAGCCACCTCGTGCCTTCCAAAAGGCTCAACCAATTGGGCTGATCAGCGTCTGACGCACAGAGTTGTCTGACTGCATGGAAACTCTTTCTGATTGAATGTATATTTGGTAAATTCATAAATTGTATGTCACAACTTGGGTAATACTCTGGGCATTCGCAACCACCTCCTCGTGCTCTGTTTGCAACAGCTGTTGTGTAAGATCTTGCATCGACAATCAAAACCTTCTTCGTCGTGTTTGGAGTCACGTCGTCACCGGGATCGGAATAATTTATTGGAGATTCGATGGTTGATTCTCCACGATCGTAAGAACACGCGTCTGACAAAGCTTTCAATAGATCTTCGTCTTCAGAACTTCGCCAACCCAACCATCCTACTTCCGGCTGACTACTCCGGGCAATCACTGCACCGTTGTTCACGTGTCTCCAAACCACTGCGGGAATCCTTCGAGAACTCCGAAACTTGGCTACGGCCTCCAAGGTTTCGTCGGTAATGCACGCTGGCACTAGAAGTTGCGGAGGATACGATGGACACATACGGTAGTCTTTGTTTATTTGACTTATGCGCCAACTTCCATGGAGGTTGAATTTCAATCGCTCCAACTGGAATTCCAAAATTCGATGAGATCACCGTTTGGTTCCAGGAGTAATTAATTGACAGAATATTTTATTGGGAATGAATTAGTACAATTAAAGTAATTTACTGTTAACGTGAAAAAAGACAGCTAAAAAATAAATAAGTTATTTTTCGGCAACTGAAGCTCTCCCGTAATTTTATCATCCTTCCAACACCCAGTACTAATAAGATAAAAAAGAAAATTTACTCACTTCTGAATTGAAAATAGCGGTATAAGAATTAGTATCTTTCCCGAGTCTCGGATAATCCTTCCCGTCCTCTATAGACCAGGCATAATAACCGAAGGCAAAAATATCCTCTACACTCTTTCTAGGATAAGTCGTTTTGTGAAGACGCTTAAACCACTCTAAGCAGTGTTCATTTGTTGAAAATGCACAACTGAGAACAAAATACATCCATTAAACATTCATAATGAATTTATCCTCCCTAGAAGACATTTCAGAAATGTAGAAAAAATTTTTTCGTGTCACGGGACATGAAAAACTCCATTTGGCGTTTTTCAAGTCCCTCGACACGAAAATTAATATACACACCTCGCTATGGAAAACATATCACCCTCCCCCACGTACTCGCCATTCTCGCCTTCGGCTCGAAAGGCAATCTTGCAAGCGGGGGACGGTGATCTGCTTTCCAAGGCTCGGGCATGTAATGTGCTATTTCTATTGATAGTACCTTACTGAACGAGCGTCTTTGCATCCTATATGAAGGTAAAATATCTCCTTGACTTCTAGCTGTTCAATAAGACCAAGCGGGATATTATAACAAGTCTGACTAAGTTGTAGGTAAAGTCTATAGTTTGATAATGCTAAAATTCCATCAGAAGTACGTCCAAGTGCAACAACACTCTCTCCACTCAGAGGAGTAAATGGTACTGGCAATGATGGATCTTCAGTTTCAAAACGAGCGTGCTTTGGAAAAAGTTCAGATGCATGTAAGTGACAGATTGATTGGAGACTCGTCGGCTCCTCGGAACTCTCCATCACGATCTGAAAAAGCCAATTGAACATTCTTTTTCTTTATCGGCTAGTTAGATCCGAACTAAATTTCCATAGTTAAAGGATCTCTATCGCTTTTACTGACACGACAGTATCATTAATAAATATCAAAGAACATGTCCATTATCCATGAGAACCGTAAATAGTGAATCATCATCGGGTAAAATTATCGGTTTCAATAAATTTCCAAATCATATGTCTATACTTTGAGTTATGTGCTCCTTCTGAGAAAGTTGGATTTGCCCATTTTTTTACGTAGTAACAAGACGTTCGGAATTGTTATTACCCCTCCCATGTTCTTTATATTAAACAATTTAACACGCCACACAAAACTCTTCAGTCATCAAATAAAGATAAGTCAAAGCAGACATCTGCAATTAGATCACCCACGACGACACATCTATCGGGCATCCGAAGAAAACATTGACAAGGAAAAATAACAATATCAAGTTCAATTATTTTTACTCACAAACGTTTCCAATCAAAAAATGAACCGAAACCACAAGAGTTCAACTTCAAAAATACTATGTCGTCTTCTTGACATCTACTGAGGCCCGTGAGAAAGATATAGAAACACAAGAAATGCGAAAATTCCAAAGTAGTAGTGAAACGTCGATTGCTAAGGCTGTCCTTCGCTTCTCAAGGAGAAACGCGTGAGTGCAAAAGAGTTGAACGGTCTTGGTTCGTAAAGACGAATGTACACGAGCACGAAATGATGAAAAAAGAAGTCCCTAACCCCCTGCAACACTCACAAATATGGTCAACGATCGAATGAAATTACTGTTACAAAGAAAATTGAGAAAATTTCCAGGAATTTGCAGGTGACAAACATGACATTGCCTCATTGCCATTATTGACCCACTACACTGAAAAATGCAATAGACACAGACACATTACGTATCAATCAGAAAAAATGCACTCACACTGATACTGAATGACGTCGCCAGACAAGATAGCAAAAACGTAAAAACCAATCCAAATGAAAATATTCGTCTGTTCTTGATAGTCTTCTCTAATAACTTTACACTTTTACACAATGTCCATGAACACCATAAATAATCCACGCTTACTGAACATTTCAATCACAAAGTTTGTCTGAAAAAATTGATTACTTTTGCGAGCACACATTTATCTGGGTATAACTTGACTTGAAACACGTAGATCCACTGAGTAGCAAAAACCTAGCACACTCGAAATTTTCCAAACGAGTATTACTTGATTATTCAGATCAGATTTCACTGCGAATTTTTGAAAAATGGATGATTTCACTCATTTTTCTGTTATGGAAATAATTCTCCGACTAGAATGTTCACATGTCACTTCTTTTATCGGTATTAGATAAATATTTTGAAATTACGTTTCGAGGATCATTAAAATCAATGCAAATGACTCGCTCGAGCCCTCTCCGTTATCACCGTCTTTTTTTTTTTTTAAATCATTCCCTCAAGTCACTTCGGACAGACCATAAATAAAACAAAATATTTGACTAATACATGCATATACGTAATTTCTTGTTTTTTACTAGACCCAGGGATTTAGAATACGATACGAGAGAGAAACAACACCTTTGCTCGTGAATGCTAGTCACGAGCGAAGGAGACACACGGACTCAAAGAGGATTGACTAAAGTAGAGGCTCCGATCTCGGGGTTGGACCGACCCCAAGCCAAAAGTAGTTCGACCCCAACGGAGGGATGCCGCCACGGTCGAATCTGACGGCTGGGCGAACTGCCTGTGCGGAAACTCGGCAGTAGCAGTCCCGCTGTCACAGAGATAGTTTCGGAGGGGAAATTACGTCCTTCTCGTCCTCAACATGTTAATGTTTAAGGACGAACTTAATGTTTTTCAGGTGATTCATTTGCTGGCTAATTAATATTAAGGAATGAAACATAGAGGGTGTGACAGAGAATTAAATTCCCCATCAATCGATCCCCGTTGCATCCCTTAATCTCTGTAACAAAAAAATACAAACTACGACAAAGTCATGGATTTTTAATTCGCGAGCGAATGGTGAAGAGTTACTGTGCGCCGAGAAGAAAATTATTTTTCTCACTGGCCCATGACTTTGTCGTAGTTTGTATTTTTTTGTTACAGAGATTAAGGGATGCAACGGGGATCGATTGATGGGGAATTTAATTCTCCGTCACACCCTCTGTGTTTCATTCCTTAATAGTAATTAGCCAGCAAATGAATCATCTGAAAAACATTAAGAACATGTTGAGGACGAGGAGAGCATAAATTCACCTCCAAAACCATCCCTGTGACAGCGGGACTGCTACCAGAGATTATAGGGGAGATGAACAGGGCCAATGTAAAGTGTTCAACAACAAAAATTGTAGCGGTGGCGCATGGACCACGATGGAGCGTACGGAACTGTTGGTATGATAGGGCCCGAGCATAAATTTGTCGATAACCGGAAAGGGGTTCTCAATACGGTAGCTCCTCGCATTTTGTAATAATTGTCAGGAATGTAAAATCGAACATATTATAATCAATAGTATAATGAATGCACAATCTAATGATCTAAAAGTCTTTTCCTTTTTCTCGACATATTTATCATTGACACGTAGGTCAAAAAATTCATAGAAAATCCCAGCGCTGTCGCTGGAAAACTCTATNCGCCTTTTTCTCGACATATTTATCATTGACACGTAGGTCAAAAAATTCATA
>NW_021682172.1:2425-2745 GCF_001412515.2 Diachasma alloeum | reverse complement strand
ATTTTTGGCTTTCGGATTTTGACGAGATCTGGTTTCTCGCTCAGCGGAGAATTATAACGGTTCCGGGAAAAATTCAGTGAACCTTTTATTTTATCAATTTACGTGTTTTCTGGAAATATTTAGGTCGGAATCTTCCGATTGAAACTCAGTGTTTCAAATATTGGTTGTAAGTAACAACTCTCGTTTCGCATTCACTTTGGGAAAATTCGCATATCCAAAGTGGAGTTCTCGGGGCAATGTTTCAGCTTCAGGGAATTTTCGCATTATCGCTGTTCGTATATTAATTTATTTATTTAATTTAGAATTTTGGCATTTCCGAA
>NW_021682172.1:0-2298 GCF_001412515.2 Diachasma alloeum | reverse complement strand
TTGTTGTATCGTGTAGCCGTGACCTTGCGTTAGGCAGATTCACCGGCTTTGGTAATTGTGATTAGTATTTTTCGTGGTAATCCGAATCGCGTCGTTCGAGAATCAGACTACAATTTTGAGTTATTTTTCTCGCAACAGTGTTCGTTGTTCTTCTTATCGATTCCTTTGTCGTGACATTAGACCTTGCAGTAACCCGGTTAGTTACTTTATTTTTTTGACTTCTTGACAGATTTTTTTCATTTATTGACTTTCTTTACATTATCTTTGACTAGCATTTTATTAATTGACGGATGACGTTGAGGGAATTGATTTTATATCGAGTCCTTAGATCTGTGTATGAAATTTGTGATTTTCTGATTGTGATTTAGAGCATAACGGAAAGAGAAATGATTCGAAAATAACGGGGTTTAATTGATGAGATAACTGATTCCCATTTTGTTTCTAGAAATTGATTAAATAATATTTCTCCCCGAAAGTCTGAATCTTCTTATCATTTATTAGTAATAAGGAACCCGGTCATTTCAGGGTAATTTTATTGAGAGCGGATTTTGTGGAACCCAGCCGCCTCCGCGGTTGATCTGAGCTGTCGGCGATCGCTCTCTCATCGTTGTTTGTTTTTTTCGTCTTCGATTTTGGTGAACGTTTCATACGTTCTGGCGCCCAACCTTTGGTTTGTCGTTTGGGTCGCTGAGGGCTGCGTATCTATTATCTTCCGCAGAGGTAAGAAATACGTCACAATATATATATATATATATATATATATATATATATATATATATATATATATATATTTTGGATTGTGTGCGCATATGCATTTCTCGATTAGCATTAGTAATTTTTAATGTTTTGTATTTTTATTTATTTATTATTTATGTATTTATTTCTTCTTTTTTTTTTTTTGTTTGTAGATGGCTCCAGGTATTGTTTGAGAGGTTTTGGAGGTTGTTGGTGAGAGGGAGGTGGAGGAGGTCCCCGACCTTCCTGGGGGCGCAGGGATTCGTCCCTTCGCTGTTGTTTTTGGGGAGGTCGAGCTGGAGGGGGATCTCCTCCAGAGCTTTTTGTGGTGGGTGGAGAGGAGGGTAGAGGTGAGGGAGGCGTTAGGAGGGGATCGATTGGAGACGCTGCTGGCAGTGGCGTCGGAGGTCTGTGGGGAAGAGTTCCCGGTGGATGCGTTCGTGGAGATTCTTCTGGACTTCCTCGCTTTTCTGGGGCCTTTTTATCAATTGACCACGGTGAGTGGTATGTATATACTTATATATGTATATATATATTTTTTTTTCTTTTTAGGCACGGAGGTTATGGAGACAGCTCCTTATTTTCAAGGTCTTCCTGGCGACGGTGGGGAGGAGGGAGCCCTTAGGGTTGCTGGAGGAATTTGCCTCGCGGGTTTTAGGGGTTGCTCTGCCAGTTGGCCAGGATATTTTATTTGTTTGATGTTTGTTTTTTGTTCGTGCTCATACAATAAAGTTTGATTATTGACACGTGTCTGACCTTTTTATTTTTAGATGCAGTTGATAACCACGGCGGATGGAGTGTCCTGTTTGGGGATTGTGATGGCGTGTTTTGGTTTGGTGATCCCTTCCTTTTTCGGCGCTCGAGTTGGTGCTGGGTAGCTGGGCATTCCGACCGTAGCAATTGTTGCTGAGGTTTCTTCTATCCTTTGGATTTCTGTGGTTCCAATTTCGACTCTTCGTTGGAATTTTCTTTGGTTCTGCTTGGACTTTTGGCAGAGGGAGAAGCATGACAGAATGCTCATGATAAACAGCCCTTGCCTGTATGCGCAGATGCTGGCTGCAACCATGGATAGGAAGATGATGGCGGTGATGATGCCATTTGTTGCGGTGAGGATTCTATGGTGGTATTCCTCTTGATGGTGGAGTCCGATTTCTTCCGCCTCGTTTAAGGTGTGTTGGAGTGATTCGTCGAATTCCCTGTTTTCATCTGGTGTGGGTAAGATATGTTGTTTTATTTGGCTCAATGGGTGTATTGGTTTTGGTTTTTCGTTTGGTATTGGTGCCATTGCTGAATCGTATATACTCAGATACGGGTAAGGATATTTTGTTTGTAATTGAACGGGCCATCGATTCCCGAGGTCAAATTTCCAAAATTTCAATTAGGGTGGCCTGTGCCGTGAAGGGTGGATCACTGAATTTTTTGATATTGACTCATTCTGCGCAGGGTTTCAGTTTGTTTGGGTGTTTCATGAAGTGGTGTCCGTCTTTGTTTTCTAGGTATACGTTTCCTTTTTTGGTTATGTCGACAATCTCGTAGGGTCCGGTGTAGGCCTGATCCAATTTT
>NW_021682171.1:388-1018 GCF_001412515.2 Diachasma alloeum | reverse complement strand
GATTGAGGGACTTTGAATACATGTAAATATTTGAAAATCGGAGACCGTTGTATTAACTTTCAAAGCTGCGGTAATGGTGTATCTAGTGTTCAATGCCAGCTGAGACAGTTTGAGTAGTAGGAGTTCTCTTAATTCAGCCTTGATTTTGTCGAAATGCGCTTGATCTGCCTTATTTTCAACTTTCACGTTCGGATCAGGTTGCATGAAGACGGCGTTAGATTCTCCTCCGGAATACTGCAACGTTGGTGAACCCTTTTCGATATGATTGCAAAAATTCTCAAATTGTTTAGGATTATCCTCAAAAAACTTGGCCAATCTGTTATTCACGGAAACAGAATGAGCATTCGACAAATGCAAAATAACTCCTACACCATATTTTGTCTCTACTTTGAAGGCTGCAGTGATGGTGTACACATAGTTACGTTGCAATTGAGATATTTTTATCAGGGGCAGCTCTTTGAACTCTGCGACAGCGTTGATAACGTCAAAATTCACCTCATCAGCAGGGCTTGCAAGCAGCAGCATTGGATCGGAGTGGAGGCTGATGTTGTGGTATTTTCCTCCCAAATATTCCAATGTTATTGTACCTTTTCCGATATATTTTTGGAAATTCTCGAACATCTTTATATT
>NW_021682171.1:0-239 GCF_001412515.2 Diachasma alloeum | reverse complement strand
CTTAAGCTTGAATTTGAGTCTTCTGAAGATTGCAGCAGAGTAGTCGAATGTCACTGCGAAACTGTATAACTTGTTTCACTTCTTGAATGTTCTTGAGAAGAAGATTTAAACGTTTCTTAAATTCCTGTCGCTGGAGACTGTTCTTCATAGAGAACGATGTACCGAACTGATGGTGGACATAGCAAATTTGGTTGGTTATATACATCAACCCCCCACTCTTGTACCCTCCACTTTCAACA
>NW_021682170.1:0-2236 GCF_001412515.2 Diachasma alloeum | reverse complement strand
GATCGAACTTCGCCCGCCTTCGGCGGGCTCGTTTGATCGTTCAATTATACTATGCGTCTCGTTCTCGATGATAGTTAACATGTAGATTTTTAGCGTTTGTGATAACTGAATACATATTTTATTTAATGAAATTTTGACAAGATATATATATATATATATATAGATATATTTTATTTTATTATTATTATTATTTTTTTTTAAATTTATTTCTTGGTAAGTACTGCTTTTGCAAAATTGTCTTCCGATCTTTCAATAGGTCTGTTATAAAAATGAGCGAACATTTGTGATCCCTCCGACCAACCTGCCCTTTGAATTATTGTATTAATGTCGATACCCCTATCATATGCTGCAGAAATAGCAGCATGCTTGGTACTGTAAGCACTGAACTCTTTTGTATTAATGCCTGCCTTTCCTAATAGTGATTTTATCCAGTGACCCAAGGTTTGTGGACATACTGGATGGTAAGGGCGAGTAGTTGAAATAAATAATTTCTTATTGTCTCCTCTAATATCTTTGGTTATTTTCAAATAATGCAAAATGGTTGAAGCTACACAAACTTTTTTCCTTTGATTTAATAAAGGGAGACTTAAGACAGGTTGAGCTTTTCCTGGTCTTGAATTTTTAATTAAATCCGGAATTTTTATTCTGACTCTTGTAGGGGTTATTTCTATATTGTCGATATGAATAAATGAAAATGTTTGGAGACGATGTGCTGTCGCAAGTGCTAACAATGTAATTGTGATCTCCGAAAGCTCTTTTAGTGTTAAATCTTCTTTATCTTTTGAGTCTTCGATGAAGGAGAGGACTTTTTCAGTATCCCAAGTAGTGGAGTATTTGGCTTTTGGGGGTCGTATTTTAGAAATTCCACGAAAGAACCGAGATAATAATTTATCTTTTGATAAGTCATTTTTTGATATTAGGGAAATAGCGGATCTTGATGAATTCAAAGTCCCGTAAGATGCACCTTCGTTATATCTTAGTGTCAAGAATTTTATCACTTCTGTTGCCTTTGGGTCAAATAAATTAATATTTTCTTCTTTGGTGAATTCTTTCCATCTTTTTAATGGTCCTTCATACTGTTTTCTAGTCGATTCCGTAATAGAATTAAGCATTATGTCGAGTGAATCTGGTAGAATACCCTCATTCAGGTACGATTGTTCGATAATTTCCCTGCCACTAGTGATAGTTTGTGAGCCAGTGGGTGAATCTTCTGCCTGCAAGGAGATAGTAATAAATCGGGTGCAGGATCAAAGCGAAGGGGTGGGGAACATAGTAGAGATTGGAATAGTGGGTACCAGGATTGTGTGGGCCAGTAGGGAACCACAATTACCCCAGTAGCTTGGTCATTAATAATTTTTCGTAGAGTTGGTGAGATCAGTGCGAAAGGGGGAAAGCCATAGAATTTTTCACTTTTCCACGGAATTGTAAATGAGTCTATTGTTTCTGCCCCCGGGTCTGGGTAACGAGAACAATATCTTTGACATTTTTTGTTTATTCGAGATGCAAATAAATCAATACTGAAGGGACCTAATTTTTTTAAAATTATTTTGAAAGCTGTTTGGGACAATTCCCATTCAGTATCCAGATTACTGACTCGTGATGCTGTGTCTGCCTGTGTATTTTCTTTTGAGGGGATATAGCTGGCAACTATCCAAATTTTCCTACTTTCGCACCATTGCCAGATTTTTCGGGCTAGTTCACTCAGATGAGGGAATTGAATGCCTCCAGCTCTATTGATATAGGCTATTGCCGTCGTATTGTCAATACGCAATAGGATTTCACATTCAGAACTCTCGGAAGCAAAACATTTTAATCCAAAGAAGGCGGCTAGTAGTTCTAAATAATTTATGTGTGATTTCTGGTCTTTACAGTCCCAAAAACCCTGTGTTATTATACCTCCACATTCAGCTCCCCATCCAGTTCTAGATGCATCGGAACTGATGACTAATTGATACTGTTGAGTTTTTATGGACTGAATGCCAATGATTATGTTCTTTTTCCACCATGAAATGTCTTCTATTGAAGCATCACTAATTTTCATGAAACCCTCAAAATCATCATCATTTTTGAGTAGAGCGAGCCACTTCTCTCTTTCTAGTCTTTTACAATAAGTTTTCCCATACTCGACCCCTGGGCAACAGGAGATTAATGTTCCTAATAAATGGGCAACTTCACGAATTTTATATAATTTTTTAGATTCATAGGTATCTAGTAATCGTATTATCTTAGTTTTTTT
>NW_021682169.1:0-2089 GCF_001412515.2 Diachasma alloeum | reverse complement strand
CGTGATTTGAGTGAAAAAACAATCGAATAAATGTGAAGATGGCATGCTTATTCAGATCAACAATCACAAGCTCATCAGAAATAACGTGATATTAATTAATCGAATGGGATTAATCTGAAAATAGAAGGTAGAACAATTCACTGAAGCGTAGTCAAAACTTTCTTTTTTCTCGCGAATACAACAAACAAAATCAAGAAAAATAATCACTTGAAAAACGTTAACGAACCTTTATTATTAATTATCAACGCTACAGGAGAGGATATTCTTCATTTTTCGATAGGCCTACGAGTTCTAAGAATATTCTACGATTTATTAGGGAAATGTTGAATACAGGTATGCCAAAATAACACGCATGAAAAAATTCAACAGAAAAACCTAGCGCTTTCTATTCAATTTCTATTGGAATTCTATGAGAATTCTCTGGAAGTTCTATTAGAATTCTATTCGTTTCTTGCGCCGATTCTATAGGAGATTATGCAACTTCATAGAGTCTTTTTGTTAAGGTAAAATTTGGTGCAAGAAAGTAAATAGGTTTTTGTGTTCCTATAGATTTTCTTAGGCGTAAGATTTGTAAGTTTTTTCCGCTCGGTTTTTCTTGATTTTCCAAAGTATTCAAATTTTAAATCGATATTCTAATAATGCATAAATATCATACTATTCCACCCTCCACTCGAAACGACAAGACTCAATTGGAGCTGAGTTCTAAGCGTTGAGCCACAGCTCAAACTCAAGTGCCGGGTTATGCCGTCTCATGAGCGTTCGACTGTGAGCCGGTATGGAGCGGCGTGTCGCGGCGTGAACTCGGGTCAAGCGGCAAGCCGAGGCTGAGCTCGCGCTCACCCGAGTTGCGGCTGAATCCCCGGTTGAATTTCTACCCGGGTGATTGTGTATACCAGATTTTTTCCGTATTTTGCCTAGTTAAAAAATTATTTCGGAAAAACCGTTTTCAAGGGTAGTTTTTAGGTATTTTCCACCCCCACACAAACCGTGGGAAGATTAAACCCCCCTACATAGTTCCCTACGAATGAGATACAAACTCTGTAAAAAAAAATCCCGGTGTTTAACAACACAATGATATCTTTGCCTCGTGTTTCTTGGACTACAATATATTACGATTTTTTATCGCTCTAGTGCTTCCTCCACTCCTTCCACTCACGAGGCCGGAATGTAAACACTTCAATGTGTTCTTAGATGCGTCATTGTTTTGCATTTCTGCGAACTCAAAAACATAAAATATGGTGAGTCTAGATATGTAAAAAGTAAATTCAGTTGGTGACCGCCACATATGCCGAAAGAAAAAAATTGTACATTAAATGCTCGAGCCTTGGAAAACAGATCACCATCCCCCACGTGCAAGATTGCATTCCGAGCCGAAGGCGAGGATGGCAAGCACGTGGGGGAGGATGATCTGTTTTCCATGACGAGGTGTGTATATTAATTTTCGTGTCACGGCTGCGCGCCACGAAATTGGCGTTTTTCAGGTCCCGCGACACGAAATAGTTATTTTCATCACAAGGTCCACAAAGTATTTTCTGACGAATGTGGCTTTGTAGGCCGAGCCGAAGGCGAGGCCTATAATCTTATTCGTCAGAAAATACTTTTGGACCGTGTGATGAATGTAATTTTTCGTCAGAAGGCCCGTAAACCGCGATCAAACCGAGCGAAGCGACGTTAGAATTGCGGTTTACCGGGTCTTCTCACGAAAAGGAATTTTCCAATGGGGGGACCCCCACCGGAATCACTGGACGCCGGGAAAACGTTCGGGGTTCTCCCGCGCTTTGAAAATTCATTCCTCCGCTCCTTAATGAGATTAAGGAATGAAAACGCTGTCATTTATTGAAAATATAATTATCGATCGATAGGCGTTGGTTTCATTATTTAATCTTACTTGGGGAGGGGAGAAACGAATTTTTGAATGAGAAGAACTTGTCCGAAGTTACTCCGCGCTTTGAAAATTCATTCCGGGCTCACTCGACGCCGGAGACCGTTCGGTGTTCCCCCGCGACTTAAAAATTCATTCTTGCGCTCCTCTTTGAGATGACAGAATGAAGCGGCTATCATTCATTGAAAATATAATTCTCGATCGATA
>NW_021682168.1:282-1663 GCF_001412515.2 Diachasma alloeum | reverse complement strand
CGCAGGAGCACAAATATCCCCTCCGTTTCCCTCCTTGTAACATGAAATACACATAATCCAATAATTAAGTAAGGGACTTTGAAACTCTTGACCCTCGTAACCTATTGTTTCTTGTTGCACCTTGTGATCCGTATGGCCTTTATGACCTTAAAGGTCCCTGGGGGCCGCAGGAGCACAAATATCCCCTCCGTTTCCCTCCTTGTAACATGAAATCGACTTAATCAAATAATCCAGTAAGGGAGTTTGACCCTCTTGACCCTCGTAACCTATTGTTTCTTGTTGCACCTTGTGATCCGTATGGCCTTTATGACCTTAAAGGTCCCTGGGGGCCGCAGGAGCACAAATATCCCCTCCGTTTCCCTCCTTGTAACATGAAATCGAATTAATCAAATAATCAAGTATGGGAGTTTGACCCTCTTGACCCTCTTAACCTATAGTTCCTTGTTGTACCTGGTGACCCGTATGCCCCTTATGACCTTAAAGGTCCCAGGAGCACAAAGATCACCTCCGTTACCCCTCCTTGTAACATGAAATCGACTGAATCAAATAATCAAGTAAGAGAGTTTGACTCTCTTGACCCGCGTAACCTATTGTTCCTTGTTGTAGCTTGTGACCCGTATGGCCCTTATAACCTTAAAGCTCCCTGAGGGCCGCAGGAGCACAAAGATCACCTCCGTTACCCCTCCTTGTAACATGAAATCGACTGAATCAAATAATCAAGTAAGAGAGTTTGACTCTCTTGACCCGCGTAACCTATTGTTCCTTGTTGTAGCTTGTGACCCGTATGGCCCTTATAACCTTAAAGCTCCCTGAGGGCCGCAGGAGCACAAAGATCATGTCCGTTACCCCTCCTTGTAACATGAAATAGACTTAATCAAATGATCAAGTAAGGGAGTTTGACTCTTTTGAACCTCGTAATCTGTTGTTCCTTAGTGTACCTTGAGACCCGTATGGCCCTTATGACCTTAAAGGTCCCTGGGGGCCGCAGGAACACAAAGATCACATCCGTTACACCTCCTTGTAACATGAGATAGACTTAATCAAATGATCAAGTAAGGGAGTTTGACTCTTTTGAACCTCGTAATCTGTTGTTCCTTAGTGTACCTTGAGACCCTTATGGCCCTTATAACCTTCCAGGTAGCAGGAGCACAAAGATCACCTCCGTTACCATTCCTTGTAACATGAAATCGACTGAATCAAATAATCAAGTAAGGGAGTTGGACCATCTTGATCCTCGTAACCTATTGTTCCTTGCTGTACCTTGTAACCCGTATGGCCCTTATGACCTTAAAGGTCCCAGGAGCACAAAGATCACCTCCGTTACCCCTCGTTGTAACATGAAATAGACTTAATCTAATAATCAAGTAAGGGAGTTTGACAC
>NW_021682168.1:0-174 GCF_001412515.2 Diachasma alloeum | reverse complement strand
CCTCGTTGTAACATGAAATAGACTTAATCTAATAATCAAGTAAGGGAGTTTGACACTCTTGACCCTCGTAACATATTTATTGTTCCTTGATCTACCTTGTGACCCGTATGGCCCTAATGAACTGACAGGTCCCAGGAGCACAAAGATCACCTCCGTTACCCCTCCTTGTGACAT
>NW_021682167.1:8774-18804 GCF_001412515.2 Diachasma alloeum | reverse complement strand
AGGTAGCTTCAGAACAATTCAGGTAGCATAATTTTTCCTCCAGAACTCTGGTGAGTCAGAGAAATATAAAGAAATAGGTTGTATAGGATAATTACGTAAAGAGAGCGAGAAAAGGTGACAAGCAAAAAAAAAGCAAGCAGTGAAGTAGGTAGCGAGTGGCATCAATCGCCGTAGCGAGACGCACAAAGCATGAATTTTAGCCCAAAAGTTACGGTAGGTGACTCTATTTGAATTTATTTAATGCCTAAAGGTGGTTAGGCGGCGTGCTGAGTTGAATTTGGAGTGAGAATTTCCGTGGTTCCCGGTAGCTTAGTCGGTAAGAGTGCCCGGCGCGTAACTGGGAGACCCGGGTTCGAATCCCGGCTGGGCGAATCGGAATTTTTTCTCTCTAAATTTTAATTCCATTTGAATTTTTTTTTTTTTACTAGCATTATTACTATTTGGATTTATTCAGGTAGCGTAATTATCATTTAGATAATTTCAAGTAGCTTCCAGGGAGCATTTGGGTTTGTTTGAAGGGTTTTCTACCCTTCAAACCATGAGTATCGGTGTTGGCGTTATACCGAGAGGTAGCGACGCCATTCCGCGTAGTCCAACCGCTTTACCGGAAAACCGCACTAATTCACTTTTAATCACTTCTACATAAGTACACGAGTACTTACCATGGTCTGGAGCGTCTAATTCGACGGTATTTTGGTCACGGGGCCTCGATAATTACCTCGAAAGAGAACTTGTTCAGGGAGCTAAATCGACTCATACCTCACTCTTGGTCGTCCGGGTGGGTACTATAATGGCGACTATCGCGTGTGTCCGCTCGGGCCTGTTGCATAGTGGTGGAGAGTCTGGGGGAGACTAGCCCGTACGGTGCTGACTCGAGTGTTGGAGATGTGAACTATCGATTCCCGGCGTAATTGAGCGCGAAATATTCAAAAGTTTTAAATTTGAATTTTCATATTATTGATTCTAATTATTTTAACTGAACAAAATTGTAATGACTTGAACTTGACGCGAAACTGAGATGGCTGAGCGGGTCTTCGCTCCATCTACGACCGGAATAATGTAGCTTATCTACAGAGGGCACTCTCTGGAGAGGAATTAGGGCTTTACCAACGAAAACTCAAACGTAAACGCAACTTAACTAAATTAAAATCCCAATGGCCATCCGTTTCGATGACTGGGTGATCGTCTCCACGGCCTTCCAACTGAAAGCCCTAACACTCTCGCTCAAGGGAGCGCAAGCATTTCAACTCGACCTATGTACTCACTCTATCGACAAACCAAAAGGTGTTACAGTAAACACTGGGTAGCACATTATCTTGGCCAAATATTCCACGGTGATATCCTGATCCTTAACCGAATTTACGTAGGAAAATCTCAAAAATACTAAACTTTAACTCAACAAAACTGACGTGAAAAAAGAAATATCTGCAAAATATCTGGTTTATTTAATGAAGTTATTTAATGAATATTATTCTAAAAATTTAGGGAATCGATTCACGCGATAGGTAACCAATTTAAGTAGTTCTCCGAACTGAAGGTGGCTCTGAAGTAGAGTTAAGGTAGCAGGTAGCTCTAATCTTTCGTATAGATTTTTATCGCGAAGAAAAGTTAACGGTTTATAAATTTTTACTCTCTCTCTCTCTCTCTCTCACTTTCTATACATAAATACCCTGGAGTTCCGCAGGTGACGAATTCTCCTGGAATTTCGTCACAGTATAGAGCCAATGGGTGAATCGTCGGGAATTCTATTAACATCGATTAACCTTGGATCAATTCACTCAAATGACCCATAAGGTAAATGTTGAGACATTGCTGCATCGTATAGATTGTTCACATAAAAATACATCAAATAAGATATTTCTTTACCTGGATCGAAACTTTCCCCCATATATTTATTATTAGCACAACCATATCGATTTGAACATTGCGCTACCCATCCACGGATATCTTTTTCAATAAACAAATGCATTTCAATGTCAGTAAGCAGCTCAAGATTAACCCCTGTGCATTTAAGCATGGCATCAAAAGCTAACCCTGGTGCTGTGAAATAATGGAGGGGATCGAGTTTGTATACAGAAGAGCAGTTGTATCTAAAATTTTGGCAAATATCCGCCAAAAGCAAGACATCTGTTTTCAAATATAAATCGGAATATTCACCCAGTGATGTAATGTTGAAGGTATTCCACACTGTTTGAGCATGCGCATAATCATCTATGGAAATATTCTCATTATTCAATTTTGAATGAAATTTTTTTCTTGGAGGTAACTCTTTGTCTTCAAGTTTATCCCAATTGTCTACATATTCATAAGGAAAAACTCCTTTCCGAGTTAGAAGTTGAAATTTCTCAACGTTATTATCACAAAACTCGAAAGTTATATGTTTATCTACATCACTCAAATACGAAGCTAATTTTCCTAAGCTACTCGCCATAAATCGAAATGAATCGATGAATCGTAAACTCACTTGAGTGCCATCAACTTTTTTTGTGAAAGCGATATATTTTTTTCATTTAGTGGGAGTAAATGTAATGAGGCCGCATATTTTGTAGCTAAAACTTTAATGAAGAAATGTGAATCATAACCAGAGAGGTTATGGAATACTACCGGGATAACTCGAGAATTTTTATAATTCACATTGCATTGAGGATGTGCTAGACCGCGATATTTGCCAGTAAAATGATAGTGATCATGATGTTTTATAGCAGTTTTAGTAAACGGTTTCTCACAGATAAGACAGTTGCGTGCTGTGTTGTATTCTAAGATTTGTTCAGCTGTGAGTGACTCCATTGGAATATTGATGCCCAAACAAGCATCAACCTCATGAGCTATTCGTTGCAGCTCATCAATGAACCAATCAATACAATCAGGACCCCGTTTAAACTTAAATTCTGATCGTCTATTATCAACCGCACAGTATAAATAGAACGCGACACTGCATGGAATATTTTTTTGAGTTAGAGATTCATCTTCTGTCGTTTGAAGAATGCACTCAAGATCACCATATATAACAAACGGTACCATCTCTCTGAACTTATAATTCTTGAAACGTAAAACGCTTTGCTCTTCAGTTGGTAAAACCATTTTACACTGATTGATATTAAAACAATCTCTTTGATGAGCATGCAATGATTTTTCGTTTGAGAAATGTCCCAAACAACGGTCACAAAACGACATGAGATGTTCATGCTTTGAAACCTGTGATCTAAGTAAACGAGACAAATTACGAATATGAGCGAAATGATATATTGGTTGCCTATCAGGTTTCAGATACGTGTTATTACTATACAATAGCAAATGAATTATTGACCAATGAAATTCGTGTTTGCTTAAATACAAAGGCACAATCCCATCATCTTGTATACCGTAAACATTTATCAATAAGTGATTCATAAGCTCGAATTTTGGAATATCCCTTAATTTCATTGGAAAATCGATTCCAGTAAAGTTGAGTTTGCTGACCGGGTAATGTAACTGTAGAGTAATGAGGATATGAGCTTACTCGATCAGTATGTGATGTCGCAGGATAGAGCGCGGCTATCACCGACCAGAGAAAGCAGAATTCATCATGATTCTTTATGTTTACAACTGCTTTCTTCGAACGAATTTGTTTAGGGAGCGGTGTATAAGTGTTTACTCCTGCCACGAGTGGAACATATCACATATTTTTATTGATGTGTTTTTAGAAAAAGTATAGATTGATCTAGAAAACTGAGAGTCATTTGGGAACCACTTTAACTGTAAGCATTATTATAGCGCTAGACATCTAGAACATTCTAGAACTTTTCAGAACCTTCTAGAACCTTCGATAATATTCCTAACAATTCTAGAACCAACTATGAAGTAACGTATCAATATAAATATTGTTATACTTACTAGAAAATGAATCTTCGTTGTAAAGTTCCCAAATCAAGACAATAACTTGTAAGGATATTTTCCCGGGTTGTTCACCCAGGAAAAATCCAAACTACTTTTTAGCCGTCTCTATCACTCAATAGTCGGGCGCCAGCCGAACCTTCACGGGAGGTTCGACGAAAACCGGCCTCTGAGGCAAACTCGTCCACTCAGAGGACTTCTGTGGCCGGGTAAAGGGTTGCCCAGCTAGCATCAGTGTGACACAGTAGAGTGGGCGAGGTCCACCAGGAGTATCTTATGCCGAACGTCACCAGCTCCTATTTCAGGCTGGACTTTAAGCCTCACGGCCTAATTATCCGTGTAAAGTGAATTTACTCTCATCCTGGAGGGTTTTTCACTCTCTCGTAGGCTTTCGCCTCCCGAGTATTTCGACTCGGGAGGGTTTTCAGAATTAAATGCGAATCAGCCGGGACTCATCAGAGCCTGGGACGCTGAGAGGTTGATCCGACCAAAGTGGAACACTGTTACCCACTTCACGACCACCCACGCTCTCGGCCACCAGTTACCGCTTCGGTCATCGCGCGTCACCGTCTCCGGGTACTCGAATGTCGGCACATGTTCGGGTCGACAGGAGGACGATCTCTACTCCAGACCCACGGGCCCATGCGCACGACATTTGTTTCGCCGATCCGGATAACGCCGGAAACAACAAAGTCGTCACTATGAGTTCCGAAATAACTCTTTTCCCATTTGTGGGGGATGCAGGAGCATCCCCTACGTCCGCTACCATCCGTTATGCACCTGGCCGCGCTGAGCTATTTGCCCACCATTCCCGTGGCCATCTTTCAAGCCAACACCACAGTATATATCGGAGAAATCCTTTCGACTTCCCCGCTCGAGCGTCCGCGTTCGACTAACTCAGAATCTTACTAGGGCCTTCTCCCCCTAGTCTGGATTTCTCAGCGACGATAGGTCATTCCCTTACCCTATCCCCACCAATCAACCCGAGGGGATCCCAGGGGCACCAGTCCTCTCACCTGGCCGCTGGTCCCTAGTCTACTCTGACATAACCTATGGAATCGCCCAGTTGGACAGCCTGTACGTCGGCCCCTTTTCCCCTAGCACATGCTGGGCGAATTCCAAAATAGCGATAGTCTAGTAACGTCCTCCAGACCTCCAGGGGTCGCGGTTTCACCCATAACCGCTATGCCTTAGGTCTTTCATCGGTTTGTCGCTCAGTTCATCTAGTCGCGGCTTTCTTCAGCCGCCTCTAGATGTCGCCTCATGTCTCAATTTTAGAGTTCACGTATCTTTTTAAGGCGATTTCAACCCGTAACGAGAGAATTTGGCGAATTCTTTAGTATAGAAATAAGTAAAAATCCTTACCGCATTTTATTGTACTCCATTACCCATAACAACAATTGATGCGATTGGAGTTCTTTCAAAGTGGAAAAGCTGACCTCCGTGCAGGATCTTGAGGGTGGTAAAATCCGCCATAAGGTCCACAGAAACAGCAGCATAAGTCCTAGTCCCATCTTGAAGAGCCATGGCGATGACCATGTTCAGAACCCTCATCGGCATGTTACTCACCGACTCGTTTGGTACCAGGATGTGGGGTGCGATGAGTGTGTACCCAGGGTGATGATTGAGACTAATTTGCTCCATTTTATTCACAATGTACCTAGGAAAATTCAAAAAATATTAATATCTCCGAGCATAATAACTCCAAATGAAACATCTCAATTTTTCTAGAAAATTGGGAAGTAATAGATTCGCCTATCCTGGAGGAATTGACTGAACTTCAACAAAATATGCGATAAAATTTTCTGGATCATTTTCTGATCCATTGTGATAGAAAAAAATATGTATTAGAGAAAGTGAATGCAACCCATAAAATTCATAATTATTTCGCTATTTTCTGTTCATCACATCTCTAAAAAAGATATTTTCACACTGTTTTCCTTAGAAATTCAATGAAAAACATTAACGAATCCTTGAAAATTACACAATTGGAAAACTATCCTTTTGGTTTCCACAATTCTAATGAAAATTCTCCTAATTTAATTGATTAAAGCTCTAGGAATGATTGATTGTATTCACTCAAATATTTTTCCAAGATTTTTCACGATTCTCCTCGAGTTTAATTCACACCCACCGATGCTAATCCTAACTATCACTTGATAATCACTCAAAAATACCTACATTTTTGAAAATCCTCTTGAAATGCTCGAGATGTCACAGAGATGTTACTGATCCTCCCAATGTACCTAGAAAAATTCCAAAAAATATCAATATCTCTGAGCATAATAATTCCCAATAAAACATCTCAATTTTTCTAGAAAATCGGGAAGTAATAGATTTCCCTACTCTGGAGAAATTGACTAAACTTGAACAAAACATTCAATAAAATTGTATTTTTTTCTCGAGATTTTTCACGATTTTCCTCGAATTTAATTCACATCCACTGACAATAATCTTCACTATCACTTGATAATCACTTAAAAAATACTTACACTCTTGAAAATCCACCTGAAATGCTCGAAATGTCACAGAGATGTTACTGGTCCTCACGCAGTCACGATTAATTGGTCACTGAGGAGATTGAAATGACGCGTCAATGCATCCAGTGATATATATATTCTCGCATTGTTTATGTTTTCAGGAGCAATAAGGATGGAATGAGAATCGGGACTCGAATCTTCTTGGATAAAAATATAAAAATGAAATATGATCCTTTTCGAGAAAGGTGTCGTGAAACCATCATATTACCAAGTTCAATTGTCGAAAAAATCAATAGATCCTGCGAAAGTAATCTGTTTATTCATTTATATGGATATTTAAGTTAACGTTGCATTCGATTTTTCTAGATCGAAACGCAGAAACATGAATCCATCGGAATTCCAAGAAATGTTTCCGTCGACTAAACGATTTGTTCCTTCTAGAACAATATTGCGTCATTTGTTTAGACTATAAAGGCATGCACTTATCGAACAAATTCAGTTGTATTTCGGCATTTCATCAAATCAAAACAGAGAAAAAAATTTCCTAAATAACATGGAAGTGATCGCGGATGTTCAAGGGTTTCGAGGTGTGCTCGATGAATTCCTCCTGAAAGAATTAGCATGCGTAAATGTGAACACCAGTGACAGTGGATATCAGGGGTTGGAATGTGTTCTTTTCAAACCCCCTTATGCCTGGGATGCGCTTCCAGAGAAGTCGAAGAACATTAATTCATTGTTGACTAAGAATTTTCATGGAATTCCCTGGAAAGCCGGTCCTTCAAAAACGCCACTACAATTTTTGTGAAAGGACTAGAGAAACAGAAGTTTCTGGATGAAATTATTAATTCTTCAAAACCAGTTTTAAGTCTGGAAAGTTTCAACTGCCCTAAATTATCGGCATTAACCTCATTCACATGCCATAATCACAATGACAATCACATCAGTCATTACACGTGTGCCCACCCGAGTCGAATAATTGGACCTGACAAGTTCTACTTAGGTCTTTCCGTTCAGAACTGGATAGGTCTTGGGAAGCCTCTTCCCAAGTGTTTCCGAGACCTTTCTACCTCTGGTTATGTCCCATTTCAGCACTTGTTAGGTGTAAGCAGGACTTGTATTCAGACTTTCCAAATCCTTGCCGGTCCCCGTAATTCTATGGGCCATTAAATCTGCGTTCATATCCCTGTTTACTCATGCGTTATTGAAATAAAAAATGCAATTATTGTTTTTTTTTTAATCTCGAAAATCGACATTTCACGAGAGGGTGGAGGGGAGATGCATGTATGTGGAGGCTTGACATTTTTACCCAACAAGGGGAGAAGGTAGCAGAATCTATTCTAGCCACTCTTGTCCCTACGCTTGCATGCATTATCCAAATAAAAAATGAAAGTGTTAACAAATCTGACCATTGTTCCAAGTAAAAACCGAAAATCTGACTCTGTGGCCCCCGGTGAATCATTTTTTTTTTCAGTTTTCACTTTTTCCACATACTTTTGGAAGTTCTGAATAGCCCGTCGCTTAAATAGTTGGAATCAACGTTCACCCGGCTAAAAAATTCGATTTTGGCGAAAGTCGACTTTCCCTCTGGAAAAACAGAAAATCTGACTCTTTGGCTCGGGGTGAAAAAAAAAATTTTATTTCGACTTTTGTCGCGCCTTCGGGGGTTTCATTGGCATCAGAATTGTTAGAAAATACAGAATCAACTTTCACTTGGCGAAAAAATTCAATTTTGGCGAAAATCGACTTTCACCCTTGACCCACGTGATGAAAATGAAACATTTTTTTTCCCTTTTTCTGTCACCTCCGAGGGTTTCAATGGCATCAGGGGGTCAATAAATACAGAATCAACGTTCACTTTTTTATTTAAACACCGCCTGCAAACGGGGAGATGAGGGTGGCTAAAATATATTCTGCAACCCTGTCTCCTCGTTGGCTACAAATTTCAACCCTCCGCATACATGCCTTCCCCTTCACCCGCTCGTAAAATCGCGCGTTCTCGGTAGCATCGAGGAGGACTTCTCAGGACCGAAAAGAACTGAGGATTAGAAAGGTCTCTGGAAAAGTACGTCGCAGAACTGATTAGGACTTACCAGGTCCATCTAGGTCTGGAGAGATCTTGAAAGACCTATGTACGTCCAATCAGAACCAAATCCTCGACTCGGGCACGAGAATGTGCAAAACCTGAAAATTTGTTTTTTTGAAAAACTTCCACCTTCTCTCAACCGAGCTCTCAAGATATATTGTCACCTGAACAGTCCCAAGATCATGGCCATTGAGGATATCGCATTCTTCCCGAAGGAGTTCCTACTCACGTTTGCATCTCACGACATTGAGGAGATTTGGGAGAAATTACCGGAAGAAATGCGCAAGGATGAAGATATTGCTAATTGTCGTCGATGTCGACAACATGACCCCTCATTACTTGATGATAAATATGATGAGAATGAGAAATCATTGGATGAACTTCCCAATTGTTTGTTCCCTATGAAAAAATATTGTTACATGTGTAAAATGTTGAAAAAAATTCAGAAGTGAATGAATTCATCATAAGTATTTGTCGACGACATGACCTGAAGACATGACGACATGACATTACTTGATAATGATTATAATAAGAATAAGAAGTCATTAGAACTTTCTAATTGTCTTTTCCCCATAAAAAAAATATTTACCTGTGTAAAGTGATGGAAAATACAGCAGTGAATAAATCCATCATAAAAATTTAAAAGAATGAATTTCTTTCCTTTTTCATCCTACAATTTTCTTTGATTCTGTTCCATATCAGTTTCGATAGGAGAGAGGAGTAGGTGCATTGACAGTGACTCGATTGTTGCCCTCATATTACAGAGAATATGAGGAATTGAATAACCAAATGCGTAAAGCAATTAGGTGACGCATAAGTTTTTCTCCTTTAAGAATGGATGATTTCATTTGCATTCATCTCCCCCCGATCCCTTCCTCGCACGTTCAGTGAACGCAGCGATGCATTTGCTCACATTCCACAATAAATTGAATTATCATCATGATGCGTAATTTTAGAAGAAAATATCAAAAGAGAGTTTTCATTTAAAATTCGTTGAACTGTAAAAAAGACTTTTTGACATTTTGCTCTAAAGTTACTTAAATTTGGAATAAGTGAACAATTAATAAAACCGTGAAACTGATTTTATTACGAGTCTGTGTGACTGCACTATCTTTCCCTTCTACGTTTCACATATCCATCCTTTCCCGAGTGCGTTATCTTTCCTCCTACATCTCGCATAACCATTTTTCCGCCTTCCACCATAACGCTCAAGCAAGAAAAAGCCTCATTTCAACCTCACATCCCCTATCCCCCAGCCCCTAGCCCTCTGCCCCTACCCCTCAGCCCCTACCCTCACCGCCTTCTAGAAAATTCCCCGCAAACACTGACCCTCCCTCCCCCACCCGTCGAACCTTCTAGAACAGGGCTCTGGACCTGATGACTCATTTCTCAAGGTCAAATTGGTCTACTCCTACCCTGCAGCCCCTATACGCTTAGCATCGAATTTTCTGGATCTTTTCCACCCCCCTCACACTCCGCCGACCCGTTCTACCCCACACCTTCCTCGCCGAACCTTCTAGAACAACCCCTCCCCCGCCCCTACCCTCACAACCAAACCTTCTAGAACATTCTACCAGCCCCCCCCCCCCCCCAT
>NW_021682167.1:0-8379 GCF_001412515.2 Diachasma alloeum | reverse complement strand
CCCCTCCCCATCCGGCTCTGGACCTGATGACTCATTTCTCAAGGTCAAATTGGTCCAGAACCGCCATTGCTATACTACTTGGGAGGATGAAAAGTACCGGGATGAAAATGTCCCGGGATGAAAAAGTTCGGGGATGAACTGTTCTGCTACCAAATAATGAGTGAAGCAAGTTGAACTCAATTCATTGTTCACCTTCACTTTTGTAAATACATTATTACCTTATTTATTGACTCTATTCTGGGGCATAACATACAAAATATACAAAGTTATTGAGAGTGTAAGTCGTAAGAGGACTTGTACTCTGTGTGATGAAGTTGAGTGTTCGAATGGTCGAATGATGAATGTAGAATGATGATGAGTGTGGAAAGTATGCGATATTTAAGTGGATTGCAAGGATGTGCTTGGTGGAAAATTTGGAGCAGGGATAAGTGAAATCCTCGCTTCCGGATTGGTTCGGCGTTGTAAGTTTCCGCCAGTGAGGTGTGATTGGCTCGGGGGTCCCGGCGAGGAAATTTTCGTCGTGATGTCACAGGCGCCGGTCAAGCGGAGGAGGGATTATGGACGACAGGTGATGATGAGGGATTAGGACGCACGGAGGATTATGGCAATAACCATAAATGCGATGGACGGTTTATGGTAGGGAAGTTTTGAGCATTAGGTTTTAATTTTCTGTTTGAGAGATGGAATGATTTGGGAATTTGGATAATTGGAGAAATGTCCCTGGGAATTTTTTTTTTTCATGTCTAGACAGGGGCATAGCGCAGACACAGTCTCCACAAGAACAAAAAAAAAGCCGAAATAAATGCTGGAGGCGACTCCCAGCAAGCCAACACAGCGCCCCCCAATGTTGATAATTATTGAGGGAGTTCACTCAAAGTCATCACTGACATGATCATCTTCTGAAGCAGTATAATTATCATAATTGAAACCTGGAATACGTTATTAAAAAAATTAATACTTCTCTTAAGTAAATGGATACTTGGCAAACACAATTTTTTCTCAGTGTGGGAATGATAATCGGTAGAAGCTTGGGTTCCACTTCATTCTAAGCCACTTTGATGTTGCCATATGGGCCTGGATGTTTCTATGAATTTCTCGTTGACGAGAAAATTGCCTTTACGAGTTGTTTTAACATTTTATATGAGGCGACAACATTGAAAAAGGAAAAAACTAACAGTCTCACAATTTCAAAGCGATTAGAAAATGCAATCCGCCATAAATTCTTTAATTATCAAATAAGCCAGGATTTTTACCCCTTTGCTTCGTCTCACGGTACCCCACTTTTCGCCGCTTTGGAGTAGTGTGACTCGAGCGATTCGAGACTTCCGCGAAGCAATGGGTTAAGTGTCCCCTCTCTCACTGTAACGTACAGGTGGATAGTTATATGTTCCGAAGTGGAATATGGCTTGAAATCATTTTCAAGCCACTCACTCACTTTTCAGCTATTACTAGTCATAACATTGTTTTTCTTTGTCATTTACGCATTATTACCGGAAACGAATTAGTCGAAAAATATATCACTCGTTTACTGACTAAAGTCAGCATTACTTTTGACAATGGGTATAACCCGAAGTCTCTCCTCCCCTTTTCACACATGCACACTATGGAAGTGCTGCCGAGCTACCCACATGCACCGGTTTTCTACGCGGGGGCCATTTTCTTCTGGAAAAAATGTTTCCCGGTGGCTTTGCGCAGTGGGTAAGTTCGTTGCCTCACATGCGAAAGGTTCCGAGTTCAAATCCCGGCCGGGTAGAATGGTGCGATCTAACCATTTAAAGTCTTGATCATCATCGCAGTATACCCTAACCGGGTCAAAACGATGTAAAATGACGATAAACAAGCAGGGGTTCGAGCCCATCCGACAGAAGGCATGTGACCGTTACTTTTTGCGTTATTAGTCCTTTCCTTTTTTTTATTTCTACCAATTCCATTGGTAGTAAGTTTCCGAATGGATCCGCAGCAATTCCCTGTCATTGTGACAGGTATACAACCGTAACCACATGCTACAGAATGTCTACAGGAAGATATTCAACCTTTTAATGAAATAGATTTGTACAAAAGGTTAAATAAGGTTAAATATCCGGATTTGATCAGGACGAATGGATCCGAACTTGATCAAGTCAACTGTATGAAAACCGGATAACTTGTCTGTCAGTATCAATAACAAATATCGTGCGTACAAGAATGAAAAATTAGTTGGTAGCATGGTAAAATAGGTTCATTTGGAAGGACCCAGAAAAATTCCCGTGCCAGCACCGGAATTTCTGCCGTGCGCTACAGGAAATTTTCTTGGATTTACCGTGAAAAATTCTTGTACTCCACAGAAAATTTACCGGTGCTGGCATGGTAATGTTTCCGGGTTTGTCGAAACGTACCAATTCTATCGTGCTAGCACAGTAATTTTTCTGAAATTTTTTTCTCCGTGTATGACATGGGTAAAAGTCAGGGAAACCTTTTGAAACTTTGGTTTCTAGTTAGGATTATCAAGAAATCAAACATATATCAAATTTTAGGTCGCTATATTTAACAGCTCTTGAGATGGAACAATTCACCCAAAATTCTTGAGAGAAAAAGTCATTTTTTGTCACGAAGTGTGAGTGGGATTGGCCTTAATATTTTCAAAAAATGGTAATCCTTATGCCTTCATTTTTTGAAAACATATATTGGGATCCATTCGGAAGCCTATTACCAATGAAATTGATATAAATAAAAATGGGAGAAAAAAATACGTGAAGAGTAGCAGTCATATGTAATCTGTCAAATGGCTTCTCCCGAGCGGAAATTCCGGTCCGGTCTTGATCAAGTTTCGATAAAGTTACACCTGACCACTGATCAGCTATTGATCAAGTTGACGGATCCGGTCCTGATCAGACATGTTACGCCTCTGACCAATCCGGATTTGATCAGGACGAATGGATCCGAACTTGATCAAGTCAACTGTATGAAAACCGGATGAATGGTCTGTCAGTATCAATAACAATTATCAATGATAATTAATTCAAAACAAAAGATAATTCGATTCTTTGACCGTAGGCCGCCTCTCTTAATGAATCTCTACCTCTGAAAAATTACCGCTGAAAAAGATTATAATTTTTTTACCGATGCTGGGGATTGAACCGAGGACCCCATGATTGCTAATCCTATGCCTTAACTACTACGCTATCGCGCTATTACTATTGAGTAAACCAGGGGTGGGCAACAGCCAATCTTGGATCGCTCAACGATCCGGACCTCAACTAGCCCATTTGAATAGCACCCCATTCAAACAATTAGGGCCTTTGTCAAACACGGCCGTCTGCGTCTGCATCTGGCGGCGGTGGGGGTATTGAGAGTGAACTGAGTAGGAATAAAAGTAAATTTTATATTCAAATATCCATTTTTTTTGCAACTCAACAAAATATCAAATTTTAATAATTAAAATATTCGAGTTTGTCGATTCCAAATTAATTTGCTTACTCCTGAGACTGGAAAAAATAAAAACGATAAAAAATGTCGCAAATTGGGAAAATTTTCTACCCAAGAAAACAATCTGAATAGAATAAGTTCTGTGGGAAAATCAAAGTGTTTCTTTCCTATTTAGGATTCTCTATTGAATATTACATTTTCCTCCTGAATAATAATTTTTTTAATATGAAGGATTAGTTATCATGTGAACTAACCATGTTCATTATTTCTGCAAATTAATTTAAAACTCCGTTTCGTTCGTTTCTATTTTTTTCGGATTTCAATGAATTTTTTGATATTTCGAATATTAATAGGACCTTACTTGAAAGATAAGTAGCCGTTATAGAGAAACAATTTTTTAAAAATCCATAAAAATTCCACTTTTCCCTCAACTTCGCAACAAAAATATTTTCAATTTTTTCCCCTGAAAATAACCAGAACAATTTAAAATAAATCGCTTCAGATAATAAATTGAATATCTCAAGCTATATTCAAGCAAATATATGGGGGATTCTTCGTCAAGTGGGCCACGTAATTTTTTCAAAGTGTCAAAAAAATATGAAAAAATTCTGTACTTTTATACTCATTGAAAGTACCCTCTGTTAATTTTTTCTGATTTTTCAAAGCATCCACAGTGGAAATAAGAGTCTGAATGAATTGCGAGAAAAATTGAATATCTTGAGAAACTGACCTCGGAGAAAAAAGAGTGTGGAACAAATACTTTAGGTTTTACGCTGAACTATTCAAATAAATTTGTTACTATCGAAAAAAATCACGTCTAGGCCTGTTTTCCGGAAAAATAACGGTAAAAATGTTATTTTCACGTATTTGGGCATTTTCTTTTGCCTTGAAAAAAATTGAGGTAATATTATGGTTCAAATTCAAGATTTACCGATGGTAACAAAAGTGGGACGCGCATAAATTTGAGAGAAAAAAAATTAATCACCTGTAATTGTTTAAATTTTCATCACCACTAACATTTCAACTCATTTATTTATATCACCAGAGGTAGTCAAAAAAATTTAGAATTTTTCCCGCCACTTCTTAACGAGAAAAAGAATCGCACTTGAATATGAAATCTCGGAGAGAAGTAGCGGGAAAAAATTTGAAATTTTTTTGACGACCTCTGGTGGCATGAACAAATGAGTGGAAATATTAGTGGTGATGAAAATTTGAAAAATTACCGGTGATTAATTTTTTTTCTCTCAAATTTATGCGCGTTCCACTTTTATTTCCCTCAGTAAATCTTCAATTTGAACCATAATATTACCTCATTTTTTTTCAAGAAAAAGAAAATGCCCGAATATGTGAAAATAACATTTTTTGAGTGATTTTGCCGAAAAAACGATCTAGACGTAATTTTTTTCGATAGTAAAAAATTTATTTGAAAAGTTCAGCATAAAACCTAAAGTTTTTGTTCCATACTCTTTTTTCTACGAGGTCAGTTTCTCAATATATTCAATTTTTCTCGCAATTCGTTCAGACTCACCTATTTCCACTGTGAATGTTTTGAAAAATCTGAAAAAATTCACTGAGGGTACTTTTAATAAGTATAAAGCTATAGAATTTTTTCAGATTTTTTTGACACCTTCAAAAAATTAGGTGGCCCACTTGACGAAGAATCCCCCATATATGGATACAAAGTTAAATATCTAAAAAATTAATCATCTGATCCAGCTCATCGTTGATATTATCCATTGTAGTGGCAAAAGGTGAACTCACGCTAAATTTCAAGTTCGTATATCAATTTAAAAAATAACTAGCGTGCGGACAAGGATTTTGATCGAGAAAGGAAAAATTGAAATATCTCTGAAATGTAGTATAGATGGGTATATTTATTTTGATTGTTTGAGATAGGAGACATCGAGGCGAGTATTTTGAAAAAAAAATTGAAATCGGATGGATAGATTTTCAGATATTTACGAAAAACGATTTTGATACAATGTTGAATATCTCCTAAACTAATCATCCGATTCAGCCCATCTTCAATCCCATCCATTGTAGTACTAAGAGGCAGACTTGTGTCGAATTTCAAGTTGATATATCAATTCAAAAAATAACTAGCGTATGAACAAGGATTTTGAGCGAAAAATGAAAAAATTGAAATATCTCTGAAATTTAGTATGAACGGGTATACATTGTAACGTGGTATTTTTGAGATTTCGACCGTTCGGCGGTTCGCTGAATATTCCAGACGAGAAGTCACTTCATTGGCGAGGCGAGTCATTTCTTTTGAATATTTATGGACCTTTATTAATTAATTTTGTTTTGTATTAAATCGTCTGACCGCTCACCGGATCATCTTGGGATCGAGACTGGATGACATCGTAGAATGGAGCCGGGATCTTCGTGGGATGCTCCAGTAACCTATCTTCGGGTCTCAGATGCTGTGGAGCATGGGACATTGGGCTAGCACATTTTTGAATGCCCCGCAAACGATTTGGTTTCACCTGGAAGACCGAGTGGCGGCGCCAGGATATGGAGTCGGGAAAATTGGGACTCAGGCAACGATCTCATTATCGGACTGCAAAATTCTGGACTGACCTCAGACGTCCAGAATTATTACTACTGATAAGGAGAATTATTGTGGAATCTTTTATTTTGTAAATTGATATTTTTTATAGGATATTCACGCCGCTTGTTAAGATATTGCGGACGTGAATTGGTTTTGGCAGTTCTCGTTGGCTCTGGTTGAATACGGTTTCAACGTCCAATCAAAGCGGAGAGGTCTTCGTAGTGGACCAATTACGGCATCGTGTGATTGGGAAATGTTGTACGGGCGATGGACACTTCTCGTTTGGACGTCCAGAGGACCGCTGTGCTAAAATTTCCGTCTCGTTTTAAGAAACATCGTGAATTATCTTATTTTGTTTCATCGGGCGTATTACATTGTCGAGACCCGGAGTTGTAGTTGTAATTTGACGAACTGGGGAAGGTCTGGGAAATTTTCTGCCGTCGACTGGTCATCGGATTTGGTAAGCGGTGGATTTTTAAAGTGGAAATTTTTATTTCGCTGTTTAAGCAAGATTAGCGATTTCCTTTTGTCGGACGCTGGAGTTCGGGGCGGTTGACGCCATATTAGTGATTGTTGAATGTTCAGGCTATTTCTTGCTCCTTGTTCGGCAGAGATTTTGTTCGGGGGTCCAATTTGTAAATTAATATTTTGTCCGGTTGATTTTGAATTTTGGATTAGATTTTTCTGAATCAATTCAGTGATTCTAAGTGTTAGATGTCTCTAGACTCGCGTTTCATCGTTTTGGCCGTTAGATATCGATTTTCGGATATTAAGGCGTATTGTAATTCTCGAGGTCAGTGTTATTACATCTCGAGATATTCTATTATTTTTTTCGGTCTCTGAAAGCCTAATTTCAACGCATTTAATTTTCGGCATAATCGTTCAGAGACCGTTGAATTATCGTAGTTATTGTCAAAGAGATTGTAGCGTTTTCGACGCTCGAGCTGTTGTCTTGTGCAGGGTGACCTTTCGTCAGTTACCGGCTGTGTTGTTTTCGTTCCTCGAGGCAATCCCCCTCTCAATAGCTTGTAGTATCAGATTCTTATTCTCGCCACTTTGGGTGGATACACTGATATCTAGGTGTAATGGTAGATTCCTGCACCGTGGTTATTTAGGACTCATTGGTAATTTCGCTAGTTATTTTACCGTTTGACCTTTTTCATGGACTACGGGTTAATTGACGGATTTTGACTATCTTTTAATTGACTAGTGTTTTATCTTTTGACATATCGCGGCTAGGGAATTGTGTTGTATTGAGTCTTCTAATCGTTTATGTATTATTTTATAATTCGTCTTTGTGTTTTCTTTCCGAAGATTAAGTGCCTCGAATATCGAGAATAAGACGGAGTTTTTTCCATTCTATTTCATTTGTAATCAGATTTTCGATTTTATTTAATTATCTTATTAAATTCATCTGTTACCTTGCATTTCTGACTTCTTTTCCCTGGCGATCCAGGAGCCACGGTATTTGCGTGGCTGTTGCGTGGCTATTAGGATTGTCATTTTTGGGGCTAAAAAGGGGGAAATGATATCTGAAAACACAATAAAAGTGGATAGACGAATTATTAGTATATATTTACACTGTTTATAACATGGTTTTCTATTAATTGATTAAAATTAATGTGAGTGTATATAATGATAATAAAAGTCCCGTATGGGGAATGCCGGGAGATGGCGACAGCGTCGACATCCCAACGGGGTCGGTCCAGTCGACAGCAGTCGCAGCCAGAATAAGTGAGACCCCAACAGAGGTGGGGCGCCACGGTCGATTCTGATGGCTGGGCGAGCTGCCTGTACCGGTAACTCGGCAGTAGGGCCAGAAGAAGAATATCTATGGATTTTTGGAGTGGGGGACAAGCATATGAGTGGGAATTACGTAGAGTGGGGGTACTTTGGGCAGGGAAAACTTCTACTAGAAGCCCTATAGCAGTCCCGCTGTCACAGGGGTAGGTTCGACGGGGGGTTTATGTCCTCCTTGTCCTCAATATTTACTTTATGTTTTTCCGTTGATTCATTCGCCCGCTAATTAATATTAAGGGATGAGACAAGGACTTTTCGATGGAGAATTAGATTCCCCATCTATCAACCCCCGTTTCATCTCTTAATCTCTGTAATAAAAAAATGAAAACTGCGACGAAAGTGGCGGCGCTATGAGAAACCCAACGGTTTCTCGGCGAAGAGTGCCACCCCAATAATTCGCCCGCTAATTAAAAAATCGTGTCTCCCCTCCTAATTAATATTGAGGAATGAAACCAATGCTGTTCGATGGAGAATTAAATTCCCCATGCATGAACCCCNTGTAATAAAAAAATGAAAACTGCGACGAAAGTGGCGGCGCTATGAGAAACCCAACGGTTTCTCGGCGAAGAGTGCCACCCCAATAATTCGCCCGCTAATTAAAAAATCGTGTCTCCCCTCCT
>NW_021682166.1:0-3074 GCF_001412515.2 Diachasma alloeum | reverse complement strand
TCTATAAGAATTCTATAGGATTTCTATAAGATTTCTATTGGATTTCTATTGAATTTCTATCAAAATTCTATTTGTTTTTGCTCGTTTTCTATCAGATATTCTATCGGAGAAATCCATGGATTTTTTAATTCTATTGAATTTTTCTATTAAAATTTTTTCTATTAGAATTTTCGAGTAAAAAAATTTCAAAGTTTTTTTTCGCTTTATTCGGTTTTCCTTCACATTTTATCATCCAAACGAAAAAAACTTAGAAAATTTTTTGCTCGAAAATTCCAACAGAAAAAATTTCAATAGACAAATTCCATAGAATTTCAAAATCCATGGATTTTTCCTATGGAATAACTGATAGAAAACGCGCAAAAAAATAAATATATTTTGATAGAAATCCAATAGACATCCTATAGAAATCTTATAGAATTCTTATAGAAGTCCTATAGAATTCTCATAGTATTTGCTAGCGAATTCGGTGATGTTTTCTATTACATTTTTTATACGTGGGGAAAATGATGGATTTGATTTTGAGGAAAAATGGTTCAACTTACCTTGAACGAATGATAACGGTTGAGAACTTGAGTATGAGGAATCAATTTCAATTGTCGAATAACAGCAATGGATTCCTCAATGTCGCAATACAGCAATCTGAAATTGTTATTGACCATTAGAATTATTCAAAATTCATCCTTTGATTGATAGAGATGACAGTAATATTTATTTGGAAGAAGCAAAAAAATGAATGCAGTTCAATTGAAAAAGAAACACTAAACTGCTGTTAAATATTGAAAAATGAGATCTTGAGTCACCAAAATATACTATTGAAAATCGACAAATGGAGATTTGGGGCATAATCAGAATGAAAAAAAATGTATCATTCCAGTAAAATATTGAAAGAAAATATTGGAAGTAATTGGAACTTATCAGTTCTTCATATTTTTTAATGCTTCTAATTATCCTTAATCGACTTGAGCAGTGGAAAATTACAAAGTCAGTTTGATTGAAAGGAAACTTCATGTTAAACACTGAGAACGAAAAATAAAAAATCACTGCGAAACATATAAAATTCTGGATAAAATCACATGAAATTCATTAAAAATATAACTTCTGGAATGAATTTAGATAATTCACGTTCAACCAAGCATTGAATTATTCTAATAAAAATGTATGTCGAACTGTAAAGAAAACTCTAAATAATGAAAAATGGGAGGAATGGATTATCTAAATTGTATCTTACACTCTGAAGCACTTACTCTCAAATGTATGCACTATTCACTTTCACTATAATCCTGTTGCCCTGTAATAAAACTTGAACTTGTCTGATGCACTCCTGTCGAACGCTCGCGGTGGTTTGCATGAGGACTCATCGACACCCCTTTATAGAGTTAGAAAAAATATGTTCTTTCTTCTTTTAATTGAGAGACAGACAGTACAAATGACTGAGTGCATGTGCACCATGAACTTGACTCATATTGCGTAGGTCAAGAAATCTCCGATCAACAAAAGCATCATGTTTCTACCCCTTGATAAGCGATGCAATAATCGCCACTCGATGATCGCACAGATGGCAATGACGCGTCACCACGGTGGTGAAAACAATAGTGTGACTGTTTTTTTCCAGTCTTCTACCTCAATTTATTTATTTATTTATTTTAAAAGTCCCGCTCGGTGTTCCATTTCGTGGGGCGGTGTAAATAAATTCTGGAAATTGGAAGCGTGAATAATGTGCCTTCCCATGAGGTCCAGTGTAATATTTTGCGTCATCGCTCGACCGTGATCAATTCGCACAATTCATGTCTCATTCCCTTTCGATATGGAATGATCATCATGAGGTGAAATTGTCAAAGGAATTGACGTAATAATTTTCGTGAGGAATCATACGTTGCTTCCTATACAGTGACGAGTGTCCTGTTCGTGAGTTATCATATAAAGTGCATGAATGATCCCCCGTGATCAGTTGAAAATCTGCAGCCATTCAGTTAAACATTGTTGAAAGTCTTGAGTGAGAAATTGAAAGAACGTGCAATGAAAATAATTTTGGATTTACAAGGCTTCCAAAGTTATGCGAATCAATTCATTTTGAAAGAAATTGGTGCCCTTATCATCGATGGAGCTGAGGAAGGAAAGGATGAACCTATCAGCATACTTTTCGAACCACCATGTGACTGGAAATTAGTCAGCCCGAAGTACAAGCGAACAAACAGCTGGTTGACATTCAATCATCATGGTATAGCTTGGATAGCGGGTGATAAACCTTATGATCAAGCCAAAGATGTGCTGCTGCAGATGCTGAATGGTGCAAGTCATATTATTATGAAAGGTGCAGAGAAAATCAAATGGTTAGAAGATATAATTGATTTGAAAGATCTGAACATTATTGATGTGAACAACTTGAACTGCTCTGGATTAGATGACATTGTGGTATCTAACTGTAAAAATCGAAGATATCATTTGGGTCTTGTTAATTACAACTGTGCTATGGAAAACGTACAGAAAATAAATGCGTGGTGGAAAAACTACTCTGTTGGATCACTCGAAAAATCCATAAAAATATTCTGTCAAATGGGAAATTTGAAAGATATGACAGCGGAGGATATCGCCGTTCTTCCAAAAGTTTTACTGCTCCGATTAGCTGAGAAGGAGATTGATGAGATTTGGGAGAAACTTCCAGAAAAATTGAAGTCGGATCGGGATATTGCCAATTGTCGAAGATGTCACAGTCATTACAACTCTATCTATAATGATGTAGATGAATACGATGGAGTTATACCGATGATTAAAGATTGTTACATATGTAAACATTTTTATAACAATTGATTGGTTCATCATTACAAAACAAATGTATCTGTCAATTATTCATAAATAAAATGTCTTCTGGAGGAAAATTGATGAAATGATAAAATGCATTAAAAAACTTCCTTGTTATAATCATGTAAAAACGTCCTTGTCATAATCATGAAGAGAATATAAAGATGGTTTCTATAGGGTCTACGATCTGACGATTCCCACCCCCTTCGTCCTATCAAAAATCGAATGAGTTGACATCATTAGCGAACGCATACTCCCACTCCCCACACCCCCAC
>NW_021682165.1:638-1278 GCF_001412515.2 Diachasma alloeum | reverse complement strand
TTTTTCCGGATGTAAGATGATTCGGCAGTTTTCCGGAGAATTTAAAACACTTATGAGGTTTTCTGAAAAATTTCGAGAAAACTGAATTCTTCGAAAATTGGAAGAAATTTTGGGTATCTCTTGTGACGTGTGGAGATATTCACACGTCGATTTTATTCAATTAATATTTTCTAGATAGAAAAAGTCCNAGTACGGCAGGAGTTGAAGATGGACGGACGTCCTCTCCTAGCCAAAAATCTATAGTAGATCCGCGTCGAAACCGAACCCATTTAACAGTTGATTTTATACTTTACCTATCTATTCAATATACTGTCAATTATTAATGTAACAGTGGTGCTCGATTGTTTTATACGAAGAATACCTAATCAAATCCTATCCTAGTCGCGTCACGTTAGATCTTGAGAGAAATCCGCGTGAGCTCTGACCGTAGCTAGTTGAGCAAAAGTTTTTGAGTCGACTGGTGACTCAATTAAGGGAGGTAGAAAACCTCATCACGTCACACTCTCAACTATTAAAGAATTTTTGAATTAACAATGAGAGAACATCGGAGCTCATAGCCCTGAAGATGCAGACTGCAATGTTTGCGAAACGTCGGTGCAACGCTGAATCCAAACGCGGCATCCATCCGGAAGCCAAAGAT
>NW_021682165.1:0-443 GCF_001412515.2 Diachasma alloeum | reverse complement strand
AAGATACTTCGAATTAGTCGAAGAGTATCAGAATCGGTCTTATGATTTTTGCCAGAAAAATAATTGAATGCTATTGTCAAGTTGTGAAAGGGAATAAAGGGGGCGGCGAAGATTTAAAAATTCCGAGTTGAGAGAAATTTACTAATTATTGTTTTGTACTCTGAATCGAATTTTGATTATAATTATAGTTAGAACGTCATTCATAGAGCACAGAAATTCAAAATTAGTGAATCACTTATTGAAATATTGACATTAAACGACAAACATTATTTTCATTAACCTTAACACTCAGTATAATAAGACGATAATGAATCATTAATCGTTGAAAGAGACACAAGGAAAAATAAAAATAGCCATAATGAAAGGGCATCGGCGCTAGCGAATATGAAAAAGCAGCCTTTCAGCCTGACTGAAATAATAATGCAAAGCCGAAACTGTTAAGA
>NW_021682164.1:340-1136 GCF_001412515.2 Diachasma alloeum | reverse complement strand
AAAAAATATGGAAGAAAAGAAAAAGAAATTCATGGATTCAATGTCAAGAGATAAATAGCAACATATATTAAATTCGCTCTGAACGAATAAACAAGCTGTTGAAAAAAAATACTGATATTCGGAATTACAAAAAAAAAAAATTCATCAACTTCAATTTTTTTAATGGAAAACATTTTTTTTCCCATCTGATCTTCACGCGGCTCTGGGGGATGAACGGTTGGGAATAGAGGTAAAGCGCCCCAAACATTTTTTGTATAGAATTTGGAGCTCTATAACTTTGTATATCACATTTTTGGACGTACAGCGCGTTATTCACGAGTTATTTCGAAAAAACGGTTTTCAGGGGTAGTTTTTTGGCTTTTTCAACCCCCGCACATACTTGGGGAACCTTAAACATCCGCCAGTAGTTTCATACGCCCAAATCACAAATCGTATCAAAAATGGAGTCTGATTAGCAAACATTCGTATGTTAGACCTTCGTTTATTGGACTATGCCCGTCCTCCGCCAAACTTAACGAGTGCGAGTGAGAAAGAAAATGGAGAAGAAGGAGAGAGAAAATATTCCAACTCGTTTGAACGGTTGGAACGTTTTCGTTGTTGCAACGTTTTCGTTGCCCCATCTACACATAATGGGTTTAATTCAATAATCAAAGATTAATGCATAAGAATTTTCGTAGATTATTGCGAGATTTAGATGAATGGTATGCCTCCTTCAGTGACCATAAAAAATTGTCTCCAATTGACAATATCCCCGATGGAATGGAACGATGTGAATGAATCAAGTATCAATTTGAAT
>NW_021682164.1:0-167 GCF_001412515.2 Diachasma alloeum | reverse complement strand
GACAATATCCCCGATGGAATGGAACGATGTGAATGAATCAAGTATCAATTTGAATCTTTAAAAAATTAATCGAGAATGAAAAAAAAAGGGAATTCCACTCTGACATTTCTCTATTGTCTGTATTTACTGAGAAAAAAAAAACGTTGTTCCTAGGAATCGATGTGTCT
>NW_021682163.1:1085-1292 GCF_001412515.2 Diachasma alloeum | reverse complement strand
AGGAACGGAGGAATGAATGTTCAAAAGCGCGGAGAAACCCCGAACGGATTTCCGACGTGGAGTGAGCCCGGAGGGGCTTTCCCGATTAGAAAATTCATTTCTCCCCCCCTAATGAAGATGAAGGAATGAAACCGATGCCGATCGATAGAGAATTAAATTCTCAATAAATGACGGCGGTTTCATTCCTTAATCTCAAGTAGGAGCGGA
>NW_021682163.1:349-1073 GCF_001412515.2 Diachasma alloeum | reverse complement strand
GAGTGAGCCCGGAGGGGCTTTCCCGATTAGAAAATTCATTTCTCCCCCCCTAATGAAGATGAAGGAATGAAACCGATGCGGATCGATAAAGAATTAAATTCTCAATAAATGACGGCGGTTTCATTCCTTAATGTTAAGTAGGAGCGGAGCAATGAATTTTCAAAAGCGCGGAGAAACCCCGAACGGATCTCCGACTAGTCCAATGAACGTCGGTCTAACATACGAATGTTTGCGATACAGGCTCCATTTTTTATGGAATTTGTGATTTGGGCGTATGAAACTAATGGCGGATATTTAAGGTTCCCCAAGTTTGTGCGGGGNCGCCTGAAAACAGTTTTTTCGAAATAACTCGTGCATAACGCGCTGTGCGTCCAAAAACGCAACACACAAAGTTGTAGAGACCAAAATCCTACACAAAAAATGTTTAGGGCACTTTACCCCTATTCATCCCCCAGAGCCGCGTGAAGATCAGAAGAGAAAAAAAAATGTTTTCCATTAAAAAAATAGAAGTTGATGAATTTTTTTTTNCGCCTGAAAACAGTTTTTTCGAAATAACTCGTGCATAACGCGCTGTGCGTCCAAAAACGCAACACACAAAGTTGTAGAGACCAAAATCCTACACAAAAAATGTTTAGGGCACTTTACCCCTATTCATCCCCCAGAGCCGCGTGAAGATCAGAAGAGAAAAAAAAATGTTTTCCATTAAAAAAATTGAAGTTGATGA
>NW_021682163.1:0-129 GCF_001412515.2 Diachasma alloeum | reverse complement strand
CTTTTGTGCGAGAGAGAAGTCTCCGTCTCACTCCCACTCCCTACAGTATTGTTGAGACTATTTGCGCATGCGCGCACGGGGCTGTGGATCGTCACGGACTGGATGCGAGAAAAAGAATCATTTGAGGTT
>NW_021682162.1:291-2526 GCF_001412515.2 Diachasma alloeum | reverse complement strand
CGATATAGCTTTCTTTGACTGTGTAGTTGTGTATCTGTACGTACCACCGAACGGTAAAATTCCGATTCTATCAGACTGCATAAAATTAGTTCTATAAACTTTAGAACAGATCGACGCAAACATACTACATTGGGTGAACGGACAAATTCCTGTCTTTTTTAGCAGCGTTTCACGAAAAATGATACATGCCTCTCTCAGAATGGTACCATCCATTCGGCAGTAAAATTCTAGCTCGTGTTTGAAATTGAAAACGTAATTCTCGTTTAATTGTTCGTTGTGCCATTCCAACAATTTGTCGTGGTCTTTCTTGAACATGGTGTCGGGAGAAAAATAACTCAAGTCTGGTAACGGTCCTATGTAATCAATATTTTCAGGCACCTTGAAGAAGTGCGGGAACTACCCTTTGGCTATATCATTATCAAAACCGAATGATTTGGGTAATGCTGGACAACGGCATGTGAGAGTAATTCAAGCTATCCGAAAAAATTATGTTACCAACACGCATTTGCATTATTTTTGTACCGTTTAAAATAACGCTCGGGAGTCGTGTTCTTTTGATGTTAACGAGATAACGTAAAATAAATTGTGAATCGAAGCTACGCGCGTTGTGCGCAATACAAATTACTTTGTCGGTGGAACGATACTTGGCAAATGCAATATCCACTAACCCGCCAACTGCCGTGTTTTTATTCTGAAACACATACTCGCGCTTCCCGCAGCTACGACAATTTTTATCTAAGTCATTGTCGCGACAACACTGTGTACATACTTTTTGTACTACGCCAAAATTAGGGATGTGCAATTTTGTATCAGCATCACCACGGACAATGACATTCTGTTGCGTCTCAAAATCGTAAAATATGAAAATCGTTCGTTGCTGCTTATGCGCCTTCAGTGGTGGCATATAGCAATGGTGATTTATTTCACGGTTACACCCGCACGCTCGGCAGAATACTCAACCGCACTCATGTTTTTTGTTTTGTTTCCCTAGTCGAATCACTCTAAAACATAGTTGACATACTTTAAGGGAATCACAGACACTCATGTCTGAACTTTTACCTTTTAAGTTTCCCGATCCCTTCTCCAAATGTCTTTCAAGACATTGCTGATTAAAAAATCATCGGTTACAGACATTGCAAATTATACGCCGCAGGCTTTGACAGATCGTCTCACCCTTGCACCTAGGACATTTCCCAGGGCTTTGGTTCGAATTATAATCATATTCGCCACATAATGCTTTTATCACCGTGTGACATACGATATTTTATGTCGTTGGGCCCGAAAATCGCGATTTATCGGGCCTAATGACATAAAAATATATCGACCATCTCGTGACGAATGCCATTTTTCACTTGCTGTTACTCCTCCCAAAACTCTTTGGTCACCTCGAGAGCTCAGCGGTACTACGATCCCCCAAAACGGTAGCGGAATCACAGAACTCAATGCATTTCAAAATTACTATCTTCAACGAAAGACAGCCATCGTAGTCTATGAATTTTCAACTTTTGGCAAAGGCGGTTTGCCTGTCTTTGATGGTCGTCAGAGGGTTAAAGAAAGATATGGGAAGGTTAAACATACTTTATTCATTTTATATTACGAACGCACAAACCATTTCTCAAACGATTCTGAACTTACAAGGAGCTATTGCAGGCCACGGTTTCTGTGAGTTGTGTAACAGAACATTCACAAATAACATTGAACACCGATGCCCTGGGAAATGTCCTAGGTGCAAGGGTGAGACGATCTGCCAAAGCCTGCGGCGTACAGTCTGCAATATCTGTAACCGATGATTTTTTAATCAGCAATGTCTTGAAAGACATGTGGAGAAGGGATCGGGAAAATTAAAAGGTAAAAGTTCAGACATGAGTGTCTGTGATTCCCTTAAAGTATGTCAACTATGTTTTAGAGTGATTCGACTTGGGAAACAAAACAAAAAACATGAGTGCGGTATAGTATTCTGCCGAGAGTGCGGGTGTAACCGTGAAATAAATCACCATTGCTATATGCCACCACTAAAGGCGCATAAGCAGCAACGAACGATTTTCATATTTTACGATTTTGAAACGCAACAGAATGTCATTGTCCGTGGTGATGCTGATACAAAATTGCACATCCCTAGTTTTGGCGTAGTACAAAAAGTATGTACACAGTGTTGTCGCGACAATGACTTAGATAAAAATTGTCGTAGCTGCGGGAAGCGCGAGTATGTGTTTCAGAATAAAGACACGGCAGTTG
>NW_021682162.1:0-195 GCF_001412515.2 Diachasma alloeum | reverse complement strand
AGACGCAACAGAATGTCATTGTCCGTGGTGATGCTGATACAAAATTGCACATCCCTAGTTTTGGCGTAGTACAAAAAGTATGTACACAGTGTTGTCGCGATAATGACTTAGATAAAAATTGCCGTAGCTGCGGGAAGCGCGAGTAAGTGTTTCAGAATAAAGACACGGCAGTTGGCGGGTTAGTGGATATTGCAT
>NW_021682161.1:1054-1256 GCF_001412515.2 Diachasma alloeum | reverse complement strand
GATCACGTCAGGTCGGCCCCAGGACCACATCTGTGTCACCCCAGGGCCGGTTCAGTGTCGCCCCAGGGCCGCATCAGTGTCGCCCCAGGGCCACATCAGTGTCGCACCAGGGCCGCGTCTGTCGCCACAGGGTCGGATCAAGCGTCGCCTGAATTTTGAGCGTCGCCTGAATTTTTGGGCTTATTTTTTTATTATATAGAGA
>NW_021682161.1:0-934 GCF_001412515.2 Diachasma alloeum | reverse complement strand
TTTTTCCTGTACAAAACGAAGCTTACGGCTAATGATGAGGGAAACCATTGGGACAGGATCCAGGAGTGATGTCGGGGAGGTTAACTACCCTTTGAGGGGCGGGGGGGATTTTTTTTAATAAGGGAGAAAAAATATCGATGAGAATTTTACGAAACACATTTCGTTCGAAAGCATGAGACAATTCAAAGCACATCCTGAGATTCTTTTCCCCAAATTAAAATTGAAAATAAAATACTTTTCTTTTATTATTTACAAGTCTTCGATTTTTTTGGTACATAAAAAAGATGAGTGATGAATCTCTGGAAGTAACACTTGGAGGCTAAATAACCTTTCTGGGAGTTACTTTTAATTATATTAGTGAACAGAATTCATTTGAAAGAGTAAAGAATAATAAGAAATATCAAAATTTGAACCCATGAAAATGTCCATTGCTAGTTATATATGAATTACAACCGTTTAATTATCCGTCTACTTGTATCACAGTACCATAGTCCGAACTAAATGGTAAGGATTGAATGAAGATCCGATATGGAAAGGAATCAATGATGGTAGTAATCCCCAAATGATGGAATTCAGAATTTACATTGATATTATTATAGAAGTTCAGACCTTTTATTCCTTCCAGTATTATGTTCTCAATCAGCATACTTTCTGTTGGGATTAATCTACAGTATAGATAGTATTAGGGGACGTAATGCGTACAAAAATGATATTCTTCAAAAAAATGCAGCAAACAAAGTGATTTTTGCACCATGAGCATCTGACTACTGCAATATTGGGACAGCCTTCAATATCACAGTGTGGATGAGATGATTGCCTGAATGCAAAATCGACAGGATTTTCGAATTCATTTGGTTTTTTAGAAATGTAACCACTCTGAAACCAAACATAACGAAATAAATTTTGATACCTTGGTGATGATAATTGATTATGG
>NW_021682160.1:766-1016 GCF_001412515.2 Diachasma alloeum | reverse complement strand
TCACTGCGCCGAGAAACCATTGGGTTTTTCATAGCGCCGCGATTTTCGTCGCGGTTTTAATTTTTTTATTACAGAGATTAAGGAATGAAACGGAGGTTGAAGGATGGGGAATTTAATTCTCCATCGAACAGCATTAGTTTCATTCCTTAATATTAATTAGGAGGAAAGAGACGATTTTTTAATTAGCGGGCGAATTAATTGGGAAGCGCTCTGCGCCTAGAAACCATTGTGTTTTTCATAGCGCCGCGAC
>NW_021682160.1:0-589 GCF_001412515.2 Diachasma alloeum | reverse complement strand
ATTACAGAGATTAACGAATGACACTGGGGTTGAAGGATGGGGAATTTAATTCTCCATCGAACAGCGTTGGTTTCATTCCTTAATATTAATTAGGAGGAAAGAGACGATTTTTTAATTAGCGGGCGAATTAATGGGGAAGCGCTCTGCGACGAGAAACCATTGAGTTTTTCATAGCGCCGCGAATTTCGTCGCAGTTTTTATTTTTTTATTACAGAGATTAAGGAATGAAACGGGGGTTGAAGGATGGGGAATTTAATTCTCCATCGAACAGCATTGGTTTCATTCCTTAATGTTAATTAGGAGCAGAGATACGATTTTTGAATTAGTTTTAATTTTCAATTTTTAATTTTTAATTTTTAATTTTAATTTTTAATTTTTTCATTACCGAGATTAAGGAATGAAACGGGGGTTGAAGGATGGGGAATTTAATTCTCCATCGAACAGCATTGGTTTCATTCCTTAATGTTAATTAGGAGCAGAGATACGATTTTTGAATTAGTTTTAATTTTCAATTTTTAATTTTTAATTTTTAATTTTAATTTTTAATTTTTTCATTACCGAGATTAAGGAATGAAACGGGGGTTGAAGG
>NW_021682159.1:312-1037 GCF_001412515.2 Diachasma alloeum | reverse complement strand
AACATGCCCGCCCCTCGGAAAACCCTGAGAGCTTCTCTGTAAAGATACTTCCAAAAAATCGCCGAGATCTCCCCTTGACCATACCTCCCATTAATCCCCCCGTTAATACCTCCCATTAATTCCCCCCTCCCCCTAGAAAAACCGNTAAAGATACTTCCAAAAAATCGCCGAGATCTCCCCTTGACCATACCTCCCATTAATCCCCCCGTTAATACCTCCCATTAATTCCCCCCTCCCCCTAGAAAAACCGTGAGAACTCTCTTGGAAAGATACCCCCAGAAAACCCCCGAGATCCCACTTGACCATAGCCTAAATTGTCCCCCCCCCCTTAAAATACCCTCAGAGCTGCCCTGGAATTTTACCCTTGACCAGGCCCCCCCTTGACCTCCCCCCTTCTTAACCCATTGAACAATGCAAGTCACCGAAGGTATCGATGTGAGGAGAGTAGGGAGCCCCGCAATGTATCAGTGCGCCATAAGAAATGCTCAGCTGCGCACGCATACTACCACCAAATTCCGGATAGTGGGATACTGTGAGGTTGTTCAATGGGTTAAAAAAACCTGAGAGCTGCCCTGGAAAGTTATCCCCAAAAAACCTCAAAGACCTCCTCTTGACCTTATCCCCATCGACCTCCCCCTGGAAAGACCCTGAGAGCTCATGCGAAAAGATACCCTCCAAAAATCCCCCGAGATCTCCCCACGATCATCCCCTACATTGACTCGCCA
>NW_021682159.1:0-181 GCF_001412515.2 Diachasma alloeum | reverse complement strand
CCCCCCCCCGCCACCTCTAAAGATCCGAAGAACTGCGCTGTCGAGTTATCCCCAAAGAATCTCCACGATCTCCCCTTGACCATACCTCCCATTAACCACCCCCCCCCTCTCTCCTTCCCCCTTAGAAATACTCCGAGAGCTCCACTATAGAGATACCCTCCAAAAACCTCCCGAGATCTCC